>NC_092234.1:3214564-3324564 GCF_036320965.1 Panulirus ornatus
CCGAAAACTATTAAAAAATCGAGAAACCTCTTGAACATCAGAAGGTTAGGTGAAGTCTTTTGTTCTCACGTATTTTATACATCATGTTTCAACAAAACTATTCATTTCTACGAACTTATTAATTCTGGCACAGGTAAGGTAAAATATACTTGCGATGTAACAATTCCTTTAACTGAAAACTATTCGAAAAATATGTACCATCTAGCTGATACGGCAGAGCCCTGGTCATGGAAGCTTTGCCTTTGCATCTGCCCTTTCTGAGTAGCCTTTAATATAACCTTACGGTGAAATTGTGTTTATAATCTTATTGCCTTGTTTCTTATTTTTCAGAAATATGACAAGTTTGTATATAATACAATATTACGATACTTTTAATTTACAAGTATTCATTTTCAAAAATACATGACACCAAACAGAATATCAGTACGGGTATTTGCGTGACTCTCCTGCCACCAAAGACCAAACGTGCTTGACCCATATTCTTTTGAGCATGGATTCAAGAAGAAACAAGTTCACAGCAAAGTTCAAGCTCCGAGTGATTGAATATGCAGATGAGACTAACAACTTGGCAGCAACAAGGGAATTTAAGGTATCCAAAAAAAAAAAAAAAAAAATAGAGACTGGAGAAAGCTTTAAGCACAACTTAAGCATAGGCCGAAAAACAAATGTGCCAACAGAGGAAAGTGTAACAAGGGGTCACAGTTGGAAGTTGAAGTGGCAAAGTAGGTCACCGAAAACCGACAGAATGGATATGGTGTTTCCCGAGGATCAATTCGACTCTGCCTTGAAACTAGCAAGGAAATTAGGCATCACATATTTTAAGGCAAGCCGTAATGGGTGCACAAAATTTATGAAAAGAAACAAAAATATCACGCCGTCTTCCACAAGACCTTGATGACAAGGTTATTGAATTTCAAAGACTGAGAAATATCGAAAAGGTTTTTATTACCGGTATTTTTTGTAGATCTCTGGGTCCTATGATACCGTATATATAAGTTAGCCTGCACTAAAAACTTCAATATACACTACTGAAAGCGTTGTAAGTTAGCCTACAAGTTGGTGAGCATCTGCTGAAGGCGCTGCACAGCTTTTTATTGCTAATTAGTAACTATTATACGTTTCCATTGTTTACTGGCAATAACAGGTAAATATTTTTCATGTCTGAAGCTAAACGTTGCTCATACCCCTTACCATCGTGCACGGATTTCAACCTAACCCGAAACTATTACCCATGTATAGGTCGACCACAAATTTTTTGCCAAAAAATTTGGTCTTAAAAACTCGAACTACACACAAGTATTTCCGGTATATATATTACACTAGACTTCAAACATGTTTTACTTAAGAATTCCCGATGATCTACCTGTTGTGGTTCAGGTCAACCATCATGCTCAATGGCTGTACTGTCGTGGTCAAGAGGTTACATAACACTGACCACAGGCAGCAGGAATCATTATCAAAAACATATGAAAAGTCAACAGAATGCTCGTCCAACAGTACGTTATTTCTTTTTTTCACATTATTTTTTTCAGTTTTCCTTGACAACAGGAAGGAAAGGCGCTCTTCCAAGCCCGAGTCACGTCAGTCTAAAATAGCTTCCATTGTCTCGGTTATCCGACATTTGTAGCCAGCATTACGAGCTCAGATATGTATGCTGGTCCTAGCAACGTGTGATTACACCTATCCAGCCGGTACTTCCGATGAAAATGAGTCGGTAAATTGTGAGTGTGGCAATACTTGGCAGCAGTAACAGTGTTGCCCACCTGGCGAGGGAAAGGCGTCCAAGTATTAACTTTCAGCAGTGTTGTGGTCAATCGTCTGCTAAACATACACACTACTGATCATGCCTGGCCGTTAGTAATTCGTTGTAAGAGTTGTAAGTCCTGCTGCAGGAATATGTTACAGAATATCAACAAACCAGCAGCCTGGCCAGTGTCCCGTTTAATAAGAAGCGTAACCTACTTTTGTTCCGTTTACAAATCATCTGAACATGAAATACTAATTACACTTTTGATGTCTATATCATGGGAATAAATAGAATTTTCCCAACCTGGCAGGTTGGTCAGCCACTTCCGTCTACACAGACCTTGCTTGACATTTAAGTAAAGTCTTGCCTGAATGAACAGAGACAGATGTCAATAAAACCTAATTCATTGTTACCTTCTTAAGCACAGCGTGACAACCCTTGATTAACACGGTACGACCTTTAAGCTCACACAACAGACGTTGGCTTATAACAGACTGGTCTTAATTGGCTGTGAACAAGATGGCGGCTAAGGGGGAAGCGGGGAGGGAGTTCTTCACAAAATGTGGGTAAGTATGATTCCCTTCCCATCCAGTTTACTTTAACCGTGTCATCTGTCTCTCTTCCGTCCCACCAGAACCTGATTCAGCCGAGGAAATTGCCTGGGTACCCTCAGCCTGCAGGTTGCCGTGAAGCCTCGCATACTCGCTCACCCGCGGGGCTTGGCTCCAGCTGATACCAACAATGAATATCAGAATATCTTGATTGTTAGAGGCCGAATGGCATCATCGAGACTGTGTGATTAATCAGCGCCACTGAACACGACGGAACGACTCTTGAGCACTCCGGTACGACTCTCGAGCATGACGGTACGACGCGCAAGCCCGACGTTTCGACTCTTGGGTATGATGGCTTAACCCTTCTGGGTCAGGACGTAAGTCTTGTTATCATAACCAAGGGTCGTCAAACCATCGAGCTCAAAACGTGAAAGGTAAAGTCAAATCATCATCTCACAGGTTGCATCGTGGTGTTCAATGGTCGAACCGTCCTGCTTAGTATCATGAATATTCACTCACATTCGGAAAGGTTTTCTTTCATGAAAAATGTAGAGGCTCCAGGTAACTAATCAAGTAACTGGGGATTAATCAAAAGTTTTGGGTCCTCACTGGAGGGGAGTTATTTAAGGAGTACGGATATGGGGCATGTAAATATGGCACATTTATTTCAGCGTGGCAAGACTGAGTTATGCCGGAGTTGCCTAAACCAAATTCATCTTACTAATTGTATGTTTTTCAGGTGTGAAAGTGCTCAGCATACCGTGCCTTTTATATTTTCTATTCCTGAAAAGAAATTGTAACGCTCCAAGTGGTGTTCTTAATGCGCCTAAGAAATTATGTTGAGGGAAGGTGCATCACACAGCCAAGTACACGGTCATGTGAAATGATATCTCGAATGAAGTGAGGATGTAAAGAATAAGTGATGGAGGAGGAGCTATGCCATACTCTGGTGCCCTCGTCATCTACGTCTTGCAGCACAACACCAGAGGAGGAGGGCACAGGAATGCAGTTGATATAAGTGGCTGGCTTCAAATTTAAAACATTCGACCGACTGGGTGCGTTTCTTTTTCAGCTGATAAAGGGAGGTATCAGGTTAATGGATGGGAACATACAAGTAGTGAGAGCGTATATGGTCTGCGAATTATCTTCAACACACAAAGAATGTGTTAAAGCTTTTACGATCGGTGGTTTTTTACCTGAAAACGATTCGAAAAACACGTACCGTCTAGCTGATACGGCGGAGCCTTGGTCGTGGAGGCTTTGCCTTTGCATCGGCCCTTCCTAAGGAGCCTTTAATATCATCGTACGTTGAAATTGTTTATACTCTTATTGTCTTGCTTCTATCTTCCGGAAATATGACAATATCAGCTAAGATTTGTGTCCACCCGGCTATCAGACCTTAGTGAACAGGACAAGCTACTATGACTGAACAGTATACAGTATATACTCGTCTATTAGGATACAGGATACTATGACCAAACAATATACCGTATATACTTGTCTATTAGGATATTGGCTTCTATGAATAAATAGTATACCGTATATACTCGTCTATTAGTCTAACTCGTGTGTTGGTCGACCACTGATTTATGTCCAAGAAATCAATAATTCATGATATGCCTCGTGTATAGGTTGACCCAAGTTTTTGAGCCTCATGGAACAACAATTAGGCATAAAGCATCATAGTCCACGCACACTTTAACCTCTTTGTCTCCAAAATACCAGGTAAGCTTGTGTCCACCCAGCTATCAGATCTGAGTGAAGAGGTTATAGGCTACTATAAATAAAGAATATACCATATATACTCGTCTATGTCTTCCTCGTGTATACGTCGACCCTTGATTTTCGGCCAAGAAATCATTCATTTATGATATGCCCTGTGTACAGACCGATCCAAGTTTTTAAGGGCAATGGAACTACAAATTAAAGTAATAAATCACCATAATTTATGGCACAAAAACTCATTTCTGAAAATCCTTACATATAAACACTCTACGTCCTATAAACTGAGGGTCGCTGAGCCTGAAATACCTAGCACCGAAGCCAAATTGTTTGCCATTTATCACTGCGGCACTTTACACTGACATGCGGGTAGTTTCAGCAAAAATATTGTTTATTTCCATTTAAGTCAATTAGGATAGAAAATTATTGTAATTCAAAAGATTTTTAACTGAAAATCATTCGAAAAGCAACTACGGTAACGTCTTTTCAACAACGAAAGAAGCGAAAGTCGATTGCTTTCATTTTATCCATTTTCATTATATTACGTACGTCATTTCAGAAAAGAATATCACTGTGATAGAACGGGATTTTAACCGAAAAAAAAAAACTCTAGAACATCGGAGGGTTAGGTAAAGTCTTTTGTTTTCATGTATCTTATCCTATTTTACACTGAAATACATTTCAGAGAAAATATTCATTCAGGTACAGCTACAGTAACATGTACTTGTGAAGTAAGTCTTAAATAACCCTAGCAGTCGGTAGGCACAGCGACGCAATAACCAACCAACTTACCCAAGTTAATGTGAAATGAGGTGAAATAGTGCCGGGGAGAAATGGGAGGGGCTTCCTGAAGATAAGAGTACAGCAGTGACAGTGCAGAACCTCCTTTCCCTGGAGCAAGCGATGACAGATAAGACCCGACCATTGTGGCGGTGTGAGCTCCAGCGCCTCGGGCAACCTGATAACCGCTGACGCCTACCTAGTACCTCCGCCTGCGCGTCAGAAGGTAGTGTCAACTCATCTTTTTTTTCTATTCCTGCATTTATCAATACTTCACGGCGTTGTCGACAGGGATGTGTCTAACTTCACCGTTGTTTTCACAAAAATGCCGGAACGTTAAATGATTCGCTGACAACCCATATTCATCATGCTCTCTCCTACCATAAGCAACAATTGGAGGTCAGGAAGCTGGAGGAATTCAATATGCTAACGCGCCAAATTTTCAAAGCATCTCAGTGACCTACCCTCACCATACAATCCTATCACCAATATAGCCTGCTATATCACAGGCCGCTTGTCTCGCCTTGATACCAAATGCTTCCCGACAGGTGACATTCTGCACCATTTCAAATTCTTAGCATTCAAAATCACATTTCTTTTATTTCTAATCCCAAAATGTGTATAGTCTTTTCTCTATGTACAACTCAGAAACCTGTACTCACACATTCCCCCTCTCCCAACAAACACAAATATGACTGTGCACACTGAAATGGCCCGACAACCACTGAACAACCGTCTCTCAAAGCATTTGAGAGTTAGCCTTACAAAACATTAGCATTACAAACACTATTTCAACATATCACAAGACCCCTTGTGCTAACGATGCATCTTCCTTGACGTGATACATAGTACAAACCTTCCTCTCATATCTGTATGATATTTCCATCATAATCAACAGAGGATAATTTTGTACACTGAGATACCACAGAATATGAATAACTGCTCAGTTAACAACTTAGAATGACGGAGCTGTTTTATATCATTTACTCTAGTTCAGCTCGACGATACGACCCTTAAGCACGTCGCCGCGACCTTCGAGTACGATAGTGTGACCACTAACTTGGCCCTTAAGGGTAGGGTGAAAGGCCAGACCATCATCCCGTAGACGAAGAGTATAAGGCAGATGTAGGCACAGAAAACGACAGATGGAAGGACGATAAGGACCAATACATTTAACCTTTAAGGAAAGAAAATAATCACACACTTTGCAGTATGAAAACCTACTCAGTATTTCGGGGAAAGTAAATCTGGGCCGAGAGGACGGCCGTAATATGACGGGAAGTTTCATGGGAGCTGAGCGGTTGGCGAAGTTTCCGTCTGCGTCTCCTTGAAGGTTGGGTGAGCGATTACGGCGGTGCAGACGATGCGTTCTGAAGCCTCCCATCGCCTCCACAAGGCGCTGCACAGCGCGTTAATAAAGCCTGTTTGACGTTCTGGTGAACGTTTTATGTATCTACCGGGTACTATGAAATGCGCATAGAAGAGTTCTTTCACCCATAACTATGGATAGCATTACCTTCATGAGTATGAATTAACACTAGTATGACTTAAAACCATATAGGAAGACGATTTGACCCCCTTCAGCAAACCGATTAACCACAGTAAATAAGCCAACTTAACTCTTCCATTAAGATACCTTATCCCTTGAGTACTATATCAAATCATCGTACTCGGTGGGCTGTCATGCGGCTCTCACTATGCGCAATGGATTAAGTCATCATGCTCAGGGGATATAGTCATCACACCTTAGCGGTATGCATCGTCCTCACGGGATCAGATATCACCAACGGCCGCATTTCATCAAGTAATTATACAAATAAATAAGCAGATCTTAAAATGCAACTGATAAGCACTCTCAGGCAACAGCGTATCTACCTACTGTCTGCCGATACATTCTTTAATGACGGATAATCTTAGCGCCACCATGGCGCTCCGGACAAAGGTTCTTGCGTCGGGTCGTTAGCGGGTGTGCGGGCCACTCTCGCCGCTTGAGGAACAGCTTCTTTGCCTGCGTCTGGGTGCGTGTGGGGGAGGCAGGGGGTGCCCTTCATAATATATGCTGATGAGGGGATACTTCCAAGACTTTTCGTCTATAATAAAGAAAATGAGGCTGGGAACTTTTCATCCCGGACTAGATTGATTATTTCAGTGTTAAATTTTCTCCACTTTCGTCCAAGTTTAAAGGTTAGACTGATAATGAACCATGGTTTATGATACCCAGATGTCTTCATCATCCGAAGATTACTGTATTCTCTGCAATCCAAACAAAGCCCCGCATTAAATGACTGATCAATTTTCGAAAGAAAAATAAACATACGCATATGTAAAACTCTCTCCCCGTACACTATACCTAGGTAATCACAGTACGGTATTATAGACACACACGGAAGATGTGGTAAACAAAATTGAGAAAGGTAGCAATTACCAGTATATAACTCCCCGTAACGAAAATTTTTATGAAAGTCAAATAGTCATCACACACTATTCACTGGCATCCATAGTTTTATTCAATGTACTGATGTCTGGCTCTGAATAATGGTGCTTACTAAATGATAGGATTCACTGATTAAAATCCGTATTTCCACCGAAGAAATAATGCGAACTGAAGCCCGCATAAATTTACGTTTGCAAAGATGTCTTAAAATCCACTGAAGCCGAAATCCAAGTCATTTCGCATAACTTGCAATTTTCCTGTAATGATGATTGTATCTATGACAAAGTTTCCGGCACATCATCACAGCTGGGTAATCTTTCTCTGCACGAAAGGTAATATAGAAGAAAAAAAATGCAACGGGAGTCGTTTTCATTACACTATGTACGTTTTCTTCGTCACAACTAACCCTTTCCAATAGATGGTACAGGTAAACAGGAACTTCAATAATCTAACTACAGAACGAATCATCACCAGGAGAGGTACAGTATGGTACATCACGTGACCACACAAGAATGATGACGTGACTTTTGACCTAACCCGCAGTGGTCAGCTTCAAGGCCACATCATCATATCCAAGTAGACCTTAACATAGTCGAACTCGAGGACTGTAGCAGCAAGGAAGACATTACCTCAAAAACCTCATACCCACCATCCAGACGGTGTGGTAAAAATACTCGACACTGTCATACGAATGAGCTCATCGGCTTCAGAGAAATTATTCCCATCCTCAAGATGGAAACTATCATTACCTCGTAATCATCTTTGCTTACACATACATTACGGCTAGAGATATCAAGATGATCATCCAGAGTCTGGTAGTCATAGCTCAAAAAGTTACGTAGCCTACTTCTAATGGGGAAAAAATAAATAAAATCCATCCTTCTCCATTTGATTTTATCAAAATGATAAAAGAAAAAAAGAACATCAGTGGCACGCAAAGTGGAGATCTAGGGCCACCACCAACGGTGAACTTTACCTTAACTTGCCCTCGGTGGCGGTAAATGTAGGGATAGCGTTGTCGGAGGGTATAAACAAGAGCTTCACACTGCTTCATGAGGACATTCCATTACCCGAGATGACGAGGATTATGAGAGTAAAGTAGGCTAACTTGGCCACATTTACTGCCGCATTATACCCGGGCTTGTGTCTGGCGGCAAATGTGTGGAGCCACTATGAGAGGTCATAAGTAGCGGTAATATGCTCTAAGCCGAGGAGCCTGATGGGGTAGTGTTGCCGCTGTGGGCGTGGGGCCGACAAAACCCATCTTGGAAACCCCTACTGCAAAGGAGATCCTCGACGGCATAAAGCCTCATGCAGTTGAGGGGATGTAGGTGGCTGGTAACTGGAGGTCATGAGACAGGTGTGTGCACCAAGGGGGTGTGCTTTGGTATGAACGGAGATGGGTGTCGAAGGGTAAGGTCAAGAATTCTTGTTGTAGACTGACAGTTTTAAGAGGGAATTCTCTTTTGTCATGATACACATAAAGAAATCTTTGTATTCATTTATACACACACACACACACACACACACACACACACACACACACACACACACATTACGTATTCATTTACGTAAATTCTATCACTTATTTGGTATCAACAGTGATTCATCTCTCCAACCTACTCACATCAACGGACTTACATAGTGTAACAATGTATGTGATCTTAGGCTGTGGCCATATGTTGAGCTCGACAGCCATGATAGCCTTGGCTGTTTAACAGGCCTAAAGTCTAAGTAACCAGCCAACCAAGTGCGCTCTAGAATAACTTTTTCACGTTGTATACCATATATCGTCACAATACCTTCGCTAGCAGACAAGAAGCGACACCCAACGATAGAGTAAAATTCTTAACAATAATGTCTGTACGAAGATAAAACCATTCACCACTCCGTCACCTGCACAAGCATTCGAAGGGAAAGATCCTGTCATTTTGAAAGCAAACATCAATCCAATGACCACCCACAAAACTCATCCCCTGAAAAAGCGTATGATTATAATTTTCCTTTATATAAGCAATAAAAATCATGACCCGCACAGGCAACAACATCCATCTGCACTACAAGGAACTGAACGTTTATTTCCTTGCTGGTGTTCCTCTTTGCTGGCCAGAGGCAGCGACCCACAATTATCAACCATGAAAAATGAGGGAAAGGTCCTGGGTGAGAAATGGCCAGTGGCAAATGTTGTTAGGAATGCTGTGCCGAGGGAAGAAAAGTTATACCAACGCGAAAAATGGTGTGGAGTGATTTATGTCCTGACGAAGCTTCAGGAGCTTCGTCTGGCTTTTCATTTACAGAAATATTCAACCATAATCAAAATATGCAAGCCTTAGTTGTCCACTCTGATGTGGATCGTTTGATTAATGAACTCAGTTTCATATCATGACTGAGATGTTCTGTTTTCAGTCACACTGTAATTCAAAGAAAAAAAAGTAATTCATACTCTGAGATATGAAGTATGTTTACACATATAACCATATAAACCTACAGCTAACACCAACTAACCTAAACAGGCGTTCCGTTCTAACGCGAATCAGCTTGGTCATCTTAACTATTTCGTAGCGTTCCCATCGAAGTGAAATAAATAATGAAATGTTTCTGAACAATAGTACAAGTTCAGACTGTTCTTACGTAAGCTTCTTACCCAGAAAAAAAAAATGTGGATTCCTTACTGCACTGAGTTACGCTACTAAGACACGTCTATAATCGTGTGTGTGTGTGTATATATATATATATATATATATATATATATATATATATATATATATTTTTTTTTTTTTTTTTTTTTTTTTTTTCTTTGTCGCTGTCTCCCGCGTTTGCGAGGTAGCGCAAGGAAACAGACGAAAGAAAATGGCTCAACCCACCCCCATACACATGTATATACACACGTCCACACACACAAATATACATACCTACACAGCTTTCCATGGTTTACCCCAGACGCTTCACATGCCCTGATTCAATCTACTGACAGCACGTCAACCCCGGTATACCACATCGCTCCAATTCACTCTATTCCTTGCCCTCCTTTCACCCTCCTGCATGTTCAGGCCCCGATCACACAAAATCTTTTTCACTCCATCTTTCCACCTCCAATTTGGTCTCCCTCTTCTCCTCGTTCCCTCCACCTCCGACACATATATCCTCTTGGTCAATCTTTCCTCACTCATTCTCTCCATGTGACCAAACCATTTCAAAACACCCTCTTCTGCTCTCTCAACCACGCTCTTTTTATTTCCACACATCTCTCTTACCCTTACGTTACTTACTCGATCAAACCACCTCACACCACACAATGTCCTCAAACATCTCATTTCCAGCACGTCCATCCTCCTGCGCACAACTCTATCCATAGCCCACGCCTCGCAACCATACAACATTGTTGGAACCACTATTCCTTCAAACATACCCATTTTTGCTTTCCGAGATAATGTTCTCGACTTCCACAAATTCTTCAAGGCCCCCAGAATTTTCGCCCCCTCCCCCACCCTATGATCCACTTCCGCTTCCATGGTTCCATCCGCTGCCAGATCCACTCCCAGATATCTAAAACACTTCACTTCCTCCAGTTTTTCTCCATTCAAACTCACCTCCCAATTGACTCGACCCTCAACCCTACTGTACCTAATAACCTTGCTCTTATTCACATTTACTCTTAACTTTCTTCTTTCACACACTTTACCAAACTCAGTCACCAGCTTCTGCAGTTTCTCACATGAATCAGCCACCAGCGCTGTATCATCAGCGAACAACAACTGACTCACTTCCCAAGCTCTCTCATCCCCAACAGACTTCATACTTGCCCCTCTTTCCAAAACTCTTGCATTTACCTCCCTAACAACCCCATCCATAAACAAATTAAACAACCATGGAGACATCACACACCCCTGCCGCAAACCTACATTCACTGAGAACCAATCACTTTCCTTTCTTCCTACACGTACACATGCCTTACATCCTCGATAAAAACTTTTCACTGCTTCTAACAACTTGCCTCCCACACCATATATTCTTAATACCTTCCACAGAGCATCTCTATCAACTCTATCATATGCCTTCTCCAGATCCATAAATGCTACATACAAATCCATTTGCTTTTCTAAGTATTTCTCGCATACATTCTTCAAAGCAAACACCTGATCCACACATCCTCTACCACTTCTGAAACCACACTGCGCTTCCCCAATCTGATGCTCTGTACATGCCTTCACCCTCTCAATCAATACCCTCCCATATAATTTACCAGGAATATATATATATATATGAACGAAAGGCATGCAAACGCATAATCAATTTGGTCGCTCTATCACATCAATAAACCTACATAATCTACATTTGGACTACAAGTTTCAGCTACGACTAAATACCTGTATTTTATGTTATTAACTAATATTTTACAATACAAACATCTTAGGATTTTTAAACATTCACTTGGCTGAAGGCATACTTACAGTGTGGGGTCTCCTGTGACAAAATGTACTAAGTTGAGAGAGTGATTCACGATGCATTGGAAGCAACTTTATTCATTCAAGTTCTTGTACGAATTGCAGCTCTTCGTCACAATTGACACTAATGTCTGTTTCTCATTTACTCGTTGAATGCCGCCATACTCCCAACACGGCCGCGATTGCGTTCGAAATTCGACCTTATCCGTCTCGTCCACTTTCCCTTCACCGTCTGTCACCTCGTTAACTTTATCAGATCAATGCAAAATATAACTCTGATAAAACAGTCATTCAATACGATTTTTTTTTTCATTTCACTTTTACCTTTAACGCAGCACGTACGTTTATTTATATATATACATATATGCATATATATATATATATATATATATATATATATATATATATATATATATATATATATATATATATATGTATATATATGTATATATATATATGTATATATATATATACATATATATATATATATACATATGTGAGGATATTCCCTCAAAGGCCCAGTCCTCCGTTCATAACGCTACCTCGCTATCGCGGGAAATGGCGAATAGTATGAAAAAAAAAAAAAAAATATATGTATATATATATATATATATATATATATATATATATATATATATATATTCCTATGAGTTCACGGGGAAAATGAAACACGAACAGTTCCCAAGTGCACTTTCGTGTAATAATCACATCATCAGGGGAGACACGAGAGAAATATAACAGCCGTGTTTACCAAATGGCGTCCTAGCTTCGTCTCTTCGATGTATATCACTGACTGTTATATTTCTCTCTTGTGTCTCCCCTGATTATGTGAATATTACACGAAAGTGCACTTGGGAACTTTTCGTGTTTCATTTTCCCAGTGGACTCATAGGAATATCTTGATCACGCGCAAAATTGTGATCCTTTCCAATATATATATATATATATATATATATATATATATATATATATATATATATATATATATATATACCTCTAAAATTTGTCATGGTCAATTCAAAACCTGTTAAAAATAATTATATTTTTTTTATAAAATTAGCACAGCCTCTTTCCTCCGCCTTTTTTCTGCTTGTTGATAAAATTAATTTACATCACTTTCAAGGCAGACTGTACGCCGAGCTCTGATATGATCGCTGGATTAACGTATGCTGAGTAAACAAAGGAAGGAGATCAGTGTTGGCGTTTTCTTGCTGGGGTACTTGTTATTAACGGCATACCGTTCGAGAGCTTGGTTGCTTCGAGGAAAATTAAATGAAAATGTAGGTGATAATTCAAGATTGCGCGAGTGGGAAGGGAGAGAGGGAAAGTTGGAAATGTAACCCCTACAAAGTGCAACCATTAATCACAATTACCTTGATCACACTGAAGGCTTCGCAGCTTTTAACACGGGCACTCAGTGCTCCTTCCTCCCTACCCCGCCCGGTACAATCAAGGCTCCCACGACTTCCCGGACCACATTTAAAGGTCTAGCAATGGTCCACACTTCCAGCACCATGGACCCAACACCTCCAGGGTCGCCTCACGGCCTTACACAAGTATCCAAGCGAGACGGGTGGTGTCCAATTTGGAACGATCATTTACCGCAGGTTCTAAGAAGCCCATCACCTCTGTGAACTTCACTAATGGACTTCCCGTGTTGCTGATCTTTGAACAGGTCCCACTTGATTATAACTGTCTGACAAAGGGTAATGGAAAGGAGTGCTCATGAAGAGGATTTAAAAGCGACATTTTAAAGGTGAAAGAGAGATTCGAGGAACTGTTGCAGAAAATAACGAAAGACTAAAAATAAGCAATTAAAGAATTGGAGGGATTGAAAAATATGGTTACGAAAGAGGAAGGGCCAAATGTTGAGCTTGCTAAAACTCGTGGTCTATGACGGGATATATATATATATATATATATATATATATATATATATATATATATATATATATATATATATATATATATATATATATATAATATATATATATTTTCTTTTTTTTTTTTTTTTTTTATTTTTTTATACTTTGTCGCTGTCTCCCGCGTTTGCGAGGTAGCGCAAGGAAACAGACGAAAGAAATGGCCCCACCCCCCCCCCCCATACACATGTACATACACACGTCCACACACGCAAATATACATACCTACACAGCTTTCCATGGTTTACCCCAGACGCTTCACATGCCTTGATTCAATCCACTGACAGCACGTCAACCCCTGTATACCACATCGCTCCAATTCACTCTATTCCTTGCCCTCCTTTCACCCTCCTGCATGTTCAGGCCCCGATCACACAAAATCTTTTTCACTCCATCTTTCCACCTCCAATTTGGTCTCCCTCTTCTCCTCGTTCCCTCCACCTCCGACACATATATCCTCTTGGTCAATCTTTCCTCACTCATTCTCTCCATGTGCCCAAACCATTTCAAAACACCCTCTTCTGCTCTCTCAACCACGCTCTTTTTATTTCCACACATCTCTCTTACCCTTACGTTACTTACTCGATCAAACCACCTCACACCACACATTGTCCTCAAACATCTCATTTCCAGCACATCCATCCTCCTGCGCACAACTCTATCCATAGCCCACGCCTCGCAACCATACAACATTGTTGGAACCACTATTCCTTCAAACATACCCATTTTTGCTTTCCGAGATAATGTTCTCGACTTCCACACATTTTTCAAGGCTCCCAGAATGAAGTCTGTTGGGGATGAGAGAGCTTGGGAAGTGAGTCAGTTGTTGTTCGCTGATGATACAGCGCTGGTGGCTGATTCATGTGAGAAACTGCAGAAGCTGGTGACTGAGTTTGGTAAAGTGTGTGGAAGAAGAAAGTTAAGAGTAAATGTGAATAAGAGCAAGGTTATTAGGTACAGTAGGGTTGAGGGTCAAGTCAATTGGGAGGTGAGTTTGAATGGAGAAAAACTGGAGGAAGTGAAGTGTTTTAGATATCTGGGAGTGGATCTGTCAGCGGATGGAACCATGGATAATATATATATAATATATATATAATATATATATAATATATATATATATATATATATATATATATATATATATATATATATATATATATATATATATATATATATATATATATATTTTCTTTCTTTTAAACTATTCGCCATTTCCCGCGTTCGCGAGGTAGCGTTAAGAACAGAGGACTGGGCCTTTATGTTATGTTATACTTGACTGGGGTTGGAATGAGAGGACATGTTTAAGTTTATGACACAGATTTATAAATAAAGAATAACTTTAAAAGCAGCTTTTTTTTTTTTTTTCTTTTTTTTCTAAGACCCTCCGACGCAAGAGCCAAGCCTCCCGGGTACACGCGGAAACCTCACCCGAGCGAGCGAGGATGGTACAACACTCGGGTTCTTTTAACTCCCTCTCCCACGGCGCCCGTTCAACCTCCTCCCACCCCGGGTTTCCCCTCACGTTGCAGGATGCCACTGACTGCCACGCAAATAAAGGCAGATCTGTGATCAAATGAACATTTAACCTGCCCTTTTTGTCAGCTGTTCCCTCACCCCAGTACCACCATCACTACCTTCCACGCTACCACTGTCCACGCCACCACCATCCATGATACTACACCAGCCACTAGACGCATACCACCCACTCGCACTCCTTGGACGCGTTGAAACGCTTTCTCTTAATCGCGTCTGACTTTATTCCTCTCTTCCTTTGTATTTCACTTCACGCTGATGTACGCTGCAGAGAGAGAGAGAGAGAGAGAGAGAGAGAGAGAGAGAGAGAGGTTCATATGCAGTTTTAAAAGCCTTTTCTAGTCCTTCGATATGCTGCACAAAATGGACTTTGCTTTTGTATTCAAATTATCCAGTCTTTTACCCGGTGGTCGTTTATCCCCGACTCTTCCCCATCTACCCTCCCAGTCACAGACTGCTTGCTTAAACTGACTAACTGTACTGGGCGGTCTGGCTAATTGTCTGAGTGTAAGGTATGGGAAGGGTCAACAACTGGTGACGTGACTGGTTGGCACACACCTCTTGACCTGTCAAGGTCAGGTCAAAGGATCGCATCGTGTCCCTCAAGAGATGCCCCGTCGTTTTCGTGAGTCGTAAAGTCGTGCTTTAGGAGTTGATCGTAGCGACACTAATCTTACATTTTTGTTGTTGCAGCAGACTACTGCTGCAACAACAACCATCCTCTACCACACCATAACTCCAGGCAGCAGGCTCTTGCTGCACCACAACCCCAAGCCACACAGACTACTGCTGCACCATAACCCCAGGCAAGAATATTGTTGCACCTTAACCCTAGGCAACAGACTATCGCTGCACCATAACTTCAGGCAGCAGTAGAACCATAACCCAGGCAACGGTGGTGTGCCCGTTACATTACACCAAAGCACAATATGCACTCGCCATTATCCTCCCAAATAGCTATATACTAAAAGACTTAATTGACCTGATATGGCGTAACTATTCCGCCCTTTTCTTGTAGCAGGAGACTAATATGTAAATCCGGACAATTACCATAAAAGAAACTGTGGCGACCACGCGACTCGCCATCGTCCGCCGGGCAGCTGAAGCACCACCATGATTGCCGGGCAAGGTAACGGGAGTACCCCTCTCGCTACCTCCAACTGTCTTCCGAACTTTTTTTTCTTTTAGTCAGGCTAATAAGTAAATTAGCAGCCTGGCTGTCTGGCTTACTTATTATTCTCGAGTGGCATATTTTTTCATTGGAAGATCGAACTGGTTGCGTCTTCAACTTGGGCGGAAAGACTTGGTGAACAAAGTGGTTGTGGTTTATGGACAGCTTTCCGTTCTCAGACAAGAAAAATATAATAATGTTGGCTTGGGTGGTTGCCTGAAATGTTGGAGGTCTACGTAGTTCTGCTGGCGTGTGGCAAACTGCCCATTACTGAATGAGTTCTGTAGTAAAATTGGGCGAATTTGTTGTGCACATCCTGAAGGCAGTGGTATCAAAGTGGAAAGTGAAAAATATCGCTAAAATTGAGTCATATTAATTAAATTATGTAACAAATTATGTAAGTGAACTATATGCGTAATGACAAATTAGGTTTCTTCGTAAGTGACTAAAAAAGAACATCATGGATAGTTTTACGCATTTTACTACGCATTATTGTAGTTATCGAGTACCTGCATCAATCAAGGAAATATTTTTGATGTGAAAGTATTTCTGACGGCAAAATTCATGTCTTGTATACTGAGTACCAGAACGAGGAGCGAAATACCACGGGCATTTAAAGCCCAGTTCAAGGTGTGTACTGATCCTTTCTGTGGAGCAATATATATGTAGAGTCCTTACATGATATTGCTGGCACGAGAAGTGGCAGTTGCGCCCACGAGGCTTGTATTAGGTTACCTTGTGAGAATATTAAACTTTTTTCGGTGTTTATGGCCGTCGCCGACTTTGGTCAATGGACTGGAATATCTCTGATATCACTACGCCCGGCGGCTGTCACCAGTTCACCGGTTGTCTGTTTTCTTCGGCTTCTCTGTTCATATTTGTTTCTTTCTCTCACTACATATGGATACGTTAGCATAGTACAGTAGTTCTCAATTCAAATACCCTTTTAATGGTAAAAAATATATACATATGTTCATGATTTTTGGTGGTGCTTGTGAGTTAAGATGTTCCCGAACAAATCAACCAAGTTGGAACTATATCCGAACTCTTACGAAGACACACTGTATTAAGATACACCTTTATTCCCTTTTATATGACGGTCTCAGTTTTGAACAGTTATGCCAACTTCATATCTTTCGAAGACACTTTTATGTATAATTTTGAAATGTAAAAGATGTCTCTGCTGGTTCACGTTTACATTAAAACCTAACAAGGTCTACATTGAGCAGTAGGTAAATAGTTGCATGTTGAACACAGCGTAAATGCTATTGAGGGTCGGGGAGCGAGGCTAATGTAGAACATAAACTTGGCTAACTATGTACCAGTATTGTTACGGAAAAATTTTCTGAAAGTCGTGTTAATTCGGCTAGAAATATTATCGAGATAACATGTTACATTAACTGAAAGTACAAACTTTCACTGTGAATCAGACTTCAATACATATGCAGACAGCACTTTCGTTGATATCAAATAAAGCGTAATGAGATATGTAAACAAAAAAATCAGGTTTTCTAGCTTAGGGAATGAACGTTTTTGTGAACCGTTCGGTGTGGGCAAAAGCACTTAACTTCTTGCATATTTACATAAAAGTGTCTGGCCCAACACTATATACAGGGCCGTAAAATTTTTAACTTCCATTTAATGCAAAGCTCCCTTGGCCCCGAGCCTGTTAACCACATAGCCAAGATATAAGGATGTAATATACTCTGGAAATATATCTACGTCGATCGTAGGATTCTTTGCTCACGATACAATTTACGTGTAAAACATCATTACCCATTTTAGATATCTATAATAGAGTTGGTAATGTAAGCACCTTCATCCGTGTGATAATTTTGATGCACTGAAAACTGACTTTAGTGAAAGTAAAGCTGTTAATGCATATTTCTAAGAGCAGTTTAGCACTGTGCCTAGTTAATCAGGAGTCTGGCTAACTGGCTGGTTATCAGGATAGTTGCTTGGCTAGGTGCGTGCTGAGATGGCCGGATGTTTCCTTGGCTTGCTAGGTGCCTAGTTAGCTGGCACATTAATTGGTTGGGGCTAGCTGGCCTGTACTTGATTAGGTAAACTGTTACCTGGCTGGCTCCGCAGATGCCTGCTTAGCTGGCTGGTTACCTGGTTAACAAGAAAGCTTCGTTAGCAAGGCGACTACTTGGTTTGTTACCTTTCGTGCCTAGTAACCTGGCTATTTATCAGCTTAACGTACTATGTCAATTTGACCCGTTTGTCTTGGTGCTTGTTTACTAACCGGATGCTTGAACAGGTGACTAGCTTTACAGTTCGAGGGCAAAGATTCCTCAGTGGTAATTTAAATTCATGGTTAGCTGAGCGAGTTTATGGTAGGCTGTTTGGGTTTCTGTGTATTCATAATATCTGTTACCCAACAATTTGTTGATTCTAAGAATCGTATTCTCAGAGTTTTGCCTCTGGTTTTCATGAACCCTCACACAAATATACTGCCATGCTCTGTCTGGTAATCTAACGAGGCCACTAACATACAGCATCAATACCTCGAGTTACCAGACATACCTGCACGGAATAGGAGTCCCACCATCGCTCAGTGGAGGGTGATTGTATGGAACACTACTGGAGACTGGTAATGTCTGGTGCCTAAATCTTGCAGAGCCTGATGACCTTGACCCCACTCAGAGGAAGTAGGTGATCTCTTCCGTAAAGCTCCTCAGGGAGGAACCCTTTTCCAATAAGTAAGAGACTTCGCCATAAGGCTCCGATTGAGGGTAGAATGATGGTGCTAGTTCTACCTTGGGTGCCATGTACCATGACTTGTCCCTGACATATACGAAAACAGAAACTGCGATCAATTAAAAAAGTGAATTAGGATGGTTACCGTTATTCTACGTAAACACGTAAAGAAAAAACTGAAAGTTTAAACCTGGAACTTTGAGAATGTCAAAATAATGAACTATGTTCTCTGTGAAAATAGGAACGTATTTGTATGTCAAGAAAAAACACTGAATATACCTCGGGAGTTGTCTGTCTCAGCACATAGGCACTTGAACACGAAAGCCCTAAATTGTACAGCCGAGGAAATGGTTTACTGTTCACGGACGCACGGGAAATACTTCGTGGGTAAAAACGACCACAACAACAATCTAGGCGGGCGGCGAGACCATTTTCTACAGATGTGTTGGTAAGTGTCCTTGCCTCACCCAGAGTAATCTGCTTAATGGAACTGAAGCATTTAATGGTCTGGGGATATTTACTTACTAAAAAAACAGTAATCACGAGCCACGTCTCGTTGCTGTTAAAGAAAGACTATCGACCATGATAAATACCACAACCCCTGTACATATATATATATATATATATACATATATATATATATATATATATATATATATATATATATATATATATATATATATATATATATATATATATATATATATATATATATGTTCTTAACGCTATCTCGCTAACGCGGGAAATGGCGAATAGTTTGAAAGAAAAAATATATGTGTGTGTGTGTGTGTGTGTGTGTGTGTGTGTGTGTGTGTGTGAATCTGAAAATTATTGCTGGGAATAAATGTTCCTACCTCCACTCTCACTCTACCCAGGGATAGAACGTTGCGCTGTAGGGAAATACGCTCTTAAAGGAGAGAAATGATCAACAGAATGTAAGAGGAAGGAATGGAGTGTTCAAGTAATAGATTTGAAAATCTCCACAGAAGTATTCATTTATTCTAAGTATCAAGGCTGAACACGTCTTAGATAAATTGTGACATGGGAGTATTACCGTATCATGATACTGTAAACCGAAATTAACAACATTCTATATTTTGAACCCCTTGAGCACGATGGTGCGACCCTCGGGTATAATGGTTACCATTTCCTTTAGCTCTGCTGCCACCGTAACTTGGGGTCGTACCGTTGTGCTCAAGTTAAGGGAAGCTCGAAACTATTTCTACCTTTTCCTTACTAATAAGAGTAAGAGTAGAGGGCTAAAGCCCTATGTTTGATCTTCACATATATTTGCAGAGTGGGCGTCCTGGTAATTACTAACTGGAACTGGTAACTAGGTCATGAGAAACGTCCAGTAATGGATCACCAATCCATTACCGGGATTTGTTCTTGAAGTGGACCTTTTCCCCTTCCTTAGCTTCTTACGGTAAGTAGTGGTCTGCAATGATTCTTACAAAGCGCTGAATGTATTTTGGAAAGGTTATGGGTTAAAAAGTTATGTGGTTCTAATTCACATTTTCCTCATGCATGAGTTTGAAAAACAAAACAAAAAATATGCAAAAAAAAAAAAAAGTGATTCACGAACAGATTTTAAAACGGAGAGCATCAGGGTACCGCCAAAGCAACCTAGCCTGTGGACATTTTTGCCGGTCAGTTACCCATAACGAGGAAGGAATACCTTGTTTTGCCAGAAAGGTATATCCGGGGCACACACAGCATGTATCGATACCATACCCAGACCAGCAGAGAGGAAAGAAATTCTCCCATCCATTGGCAACGCTGGTAGGAAGGCATGTTGAGCCATTTTTACTCAGCTCCAGAATGAGACCAGTTGTGCGCAACCATTGGAAATGAGTTCTGCAAATAGCCGATGTTTACTCATGAACTTGACGAATATTATCTCGTTGCTTCTTCATTCAAAATTTGCCTTAATTATACCGTATTTTGGTTATTTTTCCCCTCCGTCACACAATGAAACACAATAAGTTCCCAAGTGCACTTTCGTGTAATAATCACATCATCAGGGGACATACAAGAGAGAAATATAAGTCAGTTGATATACAACGAAGAGACGTACAGCTAGGACGCCATTTGGTAAACATATATAATTCAGATGTAAAAACTACATTTGTTGTTGCGTTCATATCATCGGAAATTTTGATTCATTCAGTGATACCAGTTTTGAATGAACATTAATTAAAGATAAAACACGATACAGCCGACAGCAATTTTTCTTATTCGATTAAATTAATAATCTTATTCAGATAATCTCGTTTTTGTATGCACATGTTTGTTGTAAGAAGGGAACTGCTTCATCGGTAACTAATGTATATCAATAAGACAAGTCAAGGATACATATACATTTATTCCTTTTGACTCACCAAAGGAACTAGAATGATCGTCAAATTATAAACTCGTCATAAAATTTCATGTATACACTGTACAGCTTAAATGGGGGAGGGGGGAATAGACCAGTCCCTCTTTTCCCTTTGGTATATCTAATCTTCAGGTATTTGGTAGCAAATGGTGAAGACACTACTGCATTATATACTAGTCGCAGCCCACTTACAATTGTTAATATGTAACCCACGTATCCCTTCGTCTTCGAACCCAAGTCCCTCGAGTGGTATCAATTTTGAAGGGATGGAGAATATATAAAGGATAAAACTATTATATCTCAACAAACTCCAACTCTGAGCAATTCTGAAACGTTTCAGATACTCGCTACAGTTGTTGCCGACAGAATTTATTTTCGTTCATCAAAGGTTAATAAATCCACTTGAATGTTATAGATCAATTAAAAGTTCATATATACCTAAAGGCAAATTATAAGGGACTATATCATTTTACTTACAGACCAACAAACAGAAAATGGTATCTCAAAATCTGGGGCTTTACTGAGGCGGGCACCACTGTCTGCTTGTTATTGCAATCAGTCAGAGGCTCGGCGTGCTACACTAATGGTCTCCACAGCACAACAAAAGAACAAATACCGGATCTCCGAGTGTCAGGTCTCTTCCGTCTGCTGCCCACTGAAAGAGGTTTCTGGAGGGTGCTGCCCAGTGAGAGGTTTCAAATCGTCTGCTGCCCAGTGAGCTTAATTTTTGCCTCCAGTCGCCTACTAAGTGATTTTTGCCGTCTGATTTCTCGTGAAAGTGGTTTATGCGACCCCCTGCACACGGAGTGGTTTTTGTCATGTGCTGCTCAGTGAAATGTTTCTGGAGGCCCTATGTGCCTGGTGGTGTGCCAGCACCATTGTGAAGGATGAGTTAGTTGATGAGTGTTGAGGGTGGGAGACGTAGACGATGTGTTAAGGGTAACGACTAAGTTAGATCGAAAGTCGGTTACGAGGCATGGTGTTTGGGGGGCACAGGTGATGCTGAGCATGTGGGGTATATTGGTGCAGCGTTATGTACTAAAAGATGTGGGATGTGTTAGGAATGTATTTATTGGCAATACGGGGGAAGTGGAATGTATTAGGGACGTGGGGTGTGTAACTTTTCAGGGGTGTAGGATTGTATGGTGTCCAAGTGACAAGGTCAATATTGTGTATATGCGTTCTTCTCACTTAAAAAATTCAACTACAGAACAATAAGAAATACTTCAGAGTATAATCAAGTTTATGTTTATCTTTCATCCACATTTATTTACATTTTTTTTTAAATAACCCTCGAACTGCTTGGTAACTGTGTGAGCGTCTGTGGTCAGGGATATTCTATGATTTCCATAAAGACCACGAGTTTTAAATCAAATTCTGTGCAGTGCTAACCTACGTCTGTTCTTAGCGCTGCCTTGACAACGGGGGAAACTGTAGACAAATGTGTGCGCATATATATATATATATATATATATATATATATATATATATATATATATATATATATATATATATATATGGAAACCAATTATTTGTACATCACAAAAACCAACTGGACATCACATGACCCTTCATCCCCAAGCATTTTTTCTAATAAATTTATTGAACACTCCTAAACTCCTACGCTCACCTTACAACACCCATTGACCTGTGCTCCCGCTCGGTGGACTTGGCTGGCTTCCTGAGCCTTGTGGGTTCCATAGAAGGGGTTCTTGGATAGTTAGGTTAAGTGCTACTGTCATCCGCTAGCAGGTGGTTATACTGCAAGTGAAAATTAACCTTAGGCAAGTTTGTGTCATCGTCAATGGATGAAAAGGAGTAGTCATCGAGGAACTTCTCATTCCAAAGGAGTCCATCATTTCCTTGCTTTCGACTGGCGCGGAGCTACAGGATCCTAGTCAAAGGGGTCCAACGTCCACACACACACACACACACACACACACCACACACAAATATCTCGAGTTACTGGTATTAAATACAGTGGATATCATTAGAAGTGTAAGACCTCCAATGTTTTTCACTTAGCATCTCAGTTACCCTGAATGCAGTTCTAGTGTTTCCATCCAGTTATAGTCATAAGTAAATAAATTGTGGTTGAGCCTTATGCGTGCGGCCCAGCGTGGTGGTGGTGATGGGATCCGTCCTGTCAGGCTCCCTGGGAACTGAGCAAGTCAGTGTAGGTGGCGCCACGGGAGGCGGTGGTGTGGTAGCGGGTCGCTCTTGTTAAGGTGAAGCCCATGTGATTCGCCTACTACTACCTGGGCCCCAGTTAAATCCAGCTGCCATAAGCACTTGTTAATTCTAATCTGAACACATAAACGTGGAAAACATTTCCAAAAGAGTGCAGATACTGTACAATAACATATACAGGAAGAAGGAAGCACTAAGCATTTTCGTAAACGTGACGTGAAGGTTCAGATGCAGGACTTAACGCTTGTTGATTTGCAAATGCTTACCAACCCACTGTTGTTGACTGGATAAAGTGTGTCTGCAGAAGTGTGCTATAACATGACGATGTCAAGACCTGTTCTGCTACAGAGCAGAAGCAGTTCCAGCACCAGCTGGCTCATCCTGTAGCTTGGGAAGCTGGACTGTGAGCCTAAGGTTGGGCCAGCTTGACGTCAGGGACAGGTTATATAGCCATGTCGACGTCATTACTACACAGCGCAAGGCTCTAGCACGGCATTATGCACTCTGCATGGATATAGGTCATAAGCCCGGCCGACGTCATCTTTGCATGGGGGTTCAGGCTACAACCCGGGAGACGGTCATCCTACATGAGGCTAGGTTACACAGCCCGACCACGTCATCCATGTTGAGGCTAAGTTACAAACCGGCCGACTTCACCCTTGCATGGAACAAGGCTTTCGCCCGGCCATTATCGATGCCCAACACACGTCATCCTTGCCTGAAACAAGGTCATTCGTGCGACCGACGTCATCCTTGCATTGTTCTAGCCTATAGCGCCACCTAAGTCATCAATTTGTACAAGCTTGGGACGAGGCTCTAGCACAACCGCCATCACTCGCTAAGCAAAGGCGCGACCAAAGTTATATTTGCATGGTCTTCAGTCCGGCCGGAGTCATTTTCACTTGGATCTTTGTTATAGCCCCGCTGTCATCAGCGCATGCAACGTGTTTGTGAATGCCGCCACATTACGCTCCAGAGCTGTAATTTATCTAGTGTTTAACTGTAAAATATTTTTGTTATACTGAAAACGACAGCGCTGAAAGTATCACTTTGTGAAAGATATTGGTCATGCAGTAAACCGACTGGTGTTTCTCCGATGGATTTTATTCCAATTATTGGTAACAACTGAATCAGATTATAGTACCATATTAGACTTATGAAAATAGTCAAATCATATCAATTCTTCTTCAATATATTTTTCCTTTTGTTTTCTGGGTTAACTGGGTAGCGACGTTAAAATTATTTTTTTTTTATTATATCAAATCTAGGACCTGTAATTGTTACTTGAACGCATTAATATCGACTAGAAAATCATACATTCGCCAAAGAATTATCGAACAATTAACTTGAAATTACACAAATTCAATTTACCTATTGGTTCTGTATCATAAACTGATTTCCAATCATTCATCTAGTTCATGAAAGAAGGATATTTCATGTTTGTTTTTTAATTTTGCAATTCACATGGCAAAATATGTGACGAGCCCAATACGTTAGGGGTTATTCAATACAGAAAGGTGTAGCACCAGGAAGCGCGCACTTCTCTTAGTTGTATGGCTAGATGGGAGGACTTTCGAGTTTTCCTCCGGAGACCAAATCTTCCATTACATCTTCTTGTGATGACGACCGTGTGTACAGTGAGCAGTGTGGTAGGCACCGCTCACACAAAATTTCCTTTGGCAAGGAGGCAACATGCTCGCGGTACCGTCAATTGTTTTCTAGTGCTACCTTGTGGCGAGCGAACACTGCTGATGCTGTACATTCATAATCTAATTGAATTTAATATATATATATATATATATATATATATATATATATATATATATATATATATATTTCAGTTTACATGGAATGGGACAAGCGCTAAACACTAATTTACACATCCTCAACGACCATTCGTGCACGACGGCACGACTCATGGAGATATTGAACTGGTCTTTGACCCACTCCTAAAGGTCATGGACAAGATCACGCCATCGTCCCGAAATAGGTCATACCGTAATGCTTAAGGGTCTGCGCTTAACATGCGTTTCTACGTTAACACTTTATATCACTTTTCCAGCTGATTCGTGACGTGTGCGCATTGTGATGATAAAGCAAGAGGGTTTCTGTGTCGCGTTAGCGTTTCTGAGCGTATCTCTTTGACCTAGTTCCCAACCTTTTTTGAATGTACCTATGTCTTTCTCCGACCTTATGTACTTCCTCACATCTAAGATTCTCAGAGCTCACTAAATAAGATACTCCTGGTGATTTACACCCATGAGGCTCCATCTTTTTTGTAATTACCTATTTGCACGGTATGTGGAGGGAGTTTTCATTCTTGTGTGTGTGTATGAGTGTGTATTAGTACACGTGGCTGCGTATCTGGAGGAGTGTGTTTGGTGTACGTAGGAGTGGAAAGACTGACTGGGAAGAGATGAAACGAAAGGAGAATGAACATTAGGTGGAGAGGATATATATATATATATATATATATATATATATATATATATATATATATATATATATAGATAGATAGATAGATAGATAGATGGATAGATAGATAGATAGATAGATAGATAGACAGATGTGTGAGTGTGTGTAAAGAAAAACGTAGTGTTAAGATATTGATGGGTCAACCAGCAGGAGTTCACAGCATTGTCAGATTAATAGTTTACAGCCCAAGTTTTATTGTCACGTGTGTGTGTGTGTATATATATATATATATATATATATATATATATATATATATATATATATATATATATATATATATATATATATATATATATTTCATACTATTCGCTATTTCCCGCGATAGCGAGGTAGCGTTAAGAACAGAGGACTGGGCCTTTGAGGGAATATCCTCACCTGGCCCTCTTCTCTGTTTCTTCTTTTGGAAAATTAAAAAAAAAAAAAAAAAAAAAATATATATATATATATATATATATATATATATATATATATATATATATATATATATATACAACCTTTCATTCGACGTGGCCACGGTAGGGTTGTGCTTTAGCCCAAGCCATGGCGGCTACTATAAAAGAAAATGTATCAATTCGCAATATGGGGTGAAATAATTTAATTCTGACCTTTATGTTCCCAAGTTCTTAGTTCGGGCCAGTTTCTTACCTCGCGCTCTCTGAGCTATTAAGAGCAAGTTACGTTAGTAGATGAGACGGTACGCACCACATCCATGCTTGTGGAAACAAGACACTTTCCGTTGTGCTCAATGTTTTCCACAGGCTAGTTTCCATGCTGACAGCATTTCCTTGCTTTAGTTAAACATGAAGTAAATTACAAGGGTGGGCCGAGGTTCCCACATAACTACTACACAGTTACAAACACAGCACATGATGGCCCAGTACACTGATCTGTGGACAGTATATGTAACATCTGAGTCGGGTCTGAGGTGTGAGCTGAGGCTCTTCGTAAACAATAAATTTCTTCTTAACTTCTGGGAAAAAAAGGAAAATATAGTTGCTTATTCATTATGAACAATAAAAGAATTTTCAATTTCCCATTTTTTTCTCTCTTAGACCTACAACCCTTCCGTTTTTACGAAAAGTAGTGCGTTCCTGTGGTGTATTTTTGTAGTACGCACGAGTTTGCTTACGACTTACGCTACACTTTTGATCAACGGCAGACGACATTATTTCCAGTTTCGGTTAACCTTGTAAATCCTGTGGCATAATCATCTAGCGTCATTCAAGTTTAGATCAAATGATCAATACCGGTAATATTACTGACGTCTTTATCAAACCATGAGGTACTGAATCTATGCTTCTGCAGGCACAACGATAAGGTGGGATCGGTCAGCCCGCTACCGACGGCGTTGTGTTGGATCAGCGCCTGGGAACGTGGCTCCTGGGGGAAGCCAGGGTTCTCTGCATACAGGCACGTCCACCCTGCCTGAAGATCCCCGTCATCTGCCTACTGCAGCAGGATGAGGCTGCGTCATGCAGGGATATTAGAGGGTTTACGCCTTCTGCTACTCCTGGGTCTGGCCGCAAAGGGTGAGTTATGAAACGGTTGGTTTCTGGTTATTATGATTTCACACCAGCTAAATATAATTAGTTTTTAGAAACTATAAGAATAAAATGTCAGATCACCTTCGGAGATATAGACACTTAACTGAAGCATATTATTGATCGATTAGCTTTTGATTAATTCCCTAAAACGGTGAACCATTCGTTAGTCATAACAGAAGACCCGCATAATTCCATGATCATGAAACACTCAGATAAATTAAGTATATTTACGGAGTACTGGCTTCGATGCCTCCGGTATCCACAGAGGATTGTTGTATTGTTCTTCTGGCACATACCTACTGGCTTCCCGGTCTGAAGTACTTGTACAGTGTAGTGTAGTCATTCAACCAAGGTACAAGACCAGGCCATGGAATATGCCTTCGTGCTCAGATGGTTGATAGGCAAGCTTTATCTCAATATGTATTTCGACTGGTTATGTCTTGTTCCTTCCCACATCGTCTTGGATCGATGTTTGATACCCCTTCCCACTCACCCTCGTTACGTCGAGTGAAACACCAACGTCTACCTGGCCCCACAGCCGGGTGTCTGCGTGTGTCTGGGGTGCTGGTGCCGCCGGTGGTGGTGTCGGGATCCACCGTGCAGCTCATGTGTAACTACGAACACACCACAGACCGACCCGACCCGCTGTATTCGGTCAAGTGGTACCGGGACGTCAACCAGTTCTACGAGTTCATTCCCAAGAGGAACCCGCCCATCAGGGTGTATCCGCTGCCTAACATAAACGTGGACGTGAGTATCCCTCAGGATGTTCACTCCTTAATTAAGACGACTTAATCCCGTGCGTCCGGTTGTTCTCATGTGGATTAATGATAGAATGATAGAGCTCTTGTTGAGTGGTGTATCCCGAGAACTTCTACACAGCTCTTAGCTTACTACAACAAAGCTAGTTTTAGTTCTTGTGGAGAAAGATCAATGCTACGAAGTTTGTAAACGTCACATCAACCATTTGAACAAGACTTATGCAACTTAGTCCCTCAATGACTTTTGATACTAACCACCACTAATTTGTACAATGGGTACGTCATCATCGTTATGTAACCAGCTTATATGTCACAAGACGTCACTGTGTCAGGTTATAAGTCACAAGCCATCTCTGTGTCATGTCACAAGTCATCAATGTGTCCAGGTTATAAGTCACGTCATCATTGTGCCGTCACAAGTCATCAATGTGTCGAGGTTAAAAGTCACAAGCCATCACTGTCATCTCATAAGTCATCATTGTGTCCAGGTCATGAGTCACAAGTCATCAATGTGTCCAGCCTAAACGGCAGAACAGTAAAATTCGAATCATCATTTGTGTCCAGAATTCATAGCGTCCCATTCTGCGAGAGGACGTCATCACTTTGTACAGCAGATTTATGAAAGACCACATCTGATATGCAGTAAAAGAAAATACAAGGGTACAGGCAAGGGAAATTAACTGTCTTACGGTTCTTTAACAGAAGAGTCGCAGTTCCAGGGAGTCGGTTACGCTAACGGGCGTGACGCGGGAGACCTCTGGCGCCTTCCGCTGTGAGGTGATGGGCGACAAGCCGTACTTTGAGACCGACGACCACGCCGTCAATATGACAGTCGTTGGTAAGTTGATGATGGGTTTAGAGGCAAACAGACAGTCGTCGGTCAGTCAAGGCTGGGGAGAGAGACATAAAGATAGCTAGCTGTCGTTGAATTAATACGGGAGAAAGACAAACAAAAAATTTTACTTTTATATCCCTGATTTCCTGTAATAAGTGGAGAACAACAGTTACCTAAGAAGAAATTGGTTATGTGTAATTCTTTCATATACAAGAAAAATAATTAGCTACATCATTAACTACTGTATTGTTGACTATTGTTGACTGGTTGGTAAGGTTATTTAATGTATGTATGACTCATGGTGAGGTGCCTGAGGATTGGCGGAATGCGTGCATAGTGCCATTGTACAAAGGCAAAGGGGATAAGAGTGAGTGCTCAAATTACAGAGGTATAAGTTTGTTGAGTATTCCTGGTAAATTATATGGGAGGGTATTGATTGAGAGGGTGAAGGCATGTACAGAGCATCAGATTGGGGAAGAGCAGTGTGGTTTCAGAAGTGGTAGAGGATGTGTGGATCAGGTGTTTGCTTTGAAGAATGTATGTGAGAAATACTTAGAAAAGCAAATGGATTTGTATGTAGCATTTATCGATCTGGAGAAGGCATATGATAGAGTTGATAGAGATGCTCTGTGGAAGGTATTAAGAATATATGGTGTGGGAGGAAAGTTGTTAGAAGCAGTGAAAAGTTTTTATCGAGGATGTAAGGCATGTGTACGTGTAGGAAGAGAGGAAAGTGATTGGTTCTCAGTGAATGTAGGTTTGCGGCAGGGGTGTGTGATGTCTCCATGGTTGTTTAATTTGTTTATGGATGGGGTTGTTAGGGAGGTAAATGCAAGAGTTTTGGAAAGAGGGGCAAGTATGAAGTCTGTTGGGGATGAGAGAGCTTGGGAAGTGAGTCAGTTGTTGTTCGCTGATGATACAGCGCTGGTGGCTGATTCATGTGAGAAACTGCAGAAGCTGGTGACTGAGTTTGGTAAAGTGTGTGGAAGAAGAAAGTTAAGAGTAAATGTGAATAAGAGCAAGGTTATTAGGTACAGTAGGGTTGAGGGTCAAGTCAATTGGGAGGTGAGTTTGAATGGAGAAAAACTGGAGGAAGTGAAGTGTTTTAGATATCTGGGAGTGGATCTGGCAGCGGATGGAACCATGGAAGCGGAAGTGGATCATAGGGTGGGGGAGGGGGCGAAAATTCTGGGGGCCTTGAAGAATGTGTGGAAGTCGAGAACATTATCTCGGAAAGCAAAAATGGGTATGTTTGAAGGAATAGTGGTTCCAACAATGTTGTATGGTTGCGAGGCGTGGGCTATGGATAGAGTTGTGCGCAAGAGGATGGATGTGCTGGAAATGAGATGTTTGAGGACAATGTGTGGTGTGAGGTGGTTTGATCGAGTGAGTAACGTAAGGGTAAGAGAGATGTGTGGAAATAAAAAGAGCGTGGTTGAGAGAGCAGAAGAGGGTGTTTTGAAGTGGTTTGGGCACATGGAGAGGATGAGTGAGGAAAGATTGACCAAGAGGATATATGTGTCGGAGGTGGAGGGAGCAAGGAGAAGAGGGAGACCAAATTGGAGGTGGAAAGATGGAGTGAAAAAGATTTTGTGTGATCGGGGCCTGAACATGCAGGAAGGTGAAAGGAGGGCAAGGAATAGAGTGAATTGGAGCGATGTGGTATACCGGGGTTGACGTGGTCAGTGGATTGAATCAAGGCATGTGAAGCGTCTGGGGTAAACCATGGAAAGCTGTGTAGGTATGTATATTTGCGTGTGTGGACGTATGTATATACATGTGTATGGGGGGGGTTGGGCCATTTCTTTCGTCTGTTTCCTTGCGCTACCTCGCAAACGCGGGAGACAGCGACAAAGTAAAAAAAAAAAAAAATTAACTACTTATGCATATTTATACATGTATGGATTCTTTAATGGGAAAAAAAATATTCGTCAATGATAGCGTTTAGGTAAGTAAAGTTACGAATCAATCTATATATTCTTATGGCACTGCAGAACTTCAGTTCAAGGTCGTTTACAATGTTATTTCGAAAACATGTAAAAGTTTTATATATCACGCCACTTCTCACTTGCTGATACTAGATGTTTTAATAAGGAAGAAGGTTTGACATACGCACTAAGGTTAGCACCATTAATTATATCTTTATGTAGCCACCGTTAGATATGAGTTATCAGTTATGTCCATACTTTTTTTCCTTTTTTTTTTTTTTTTTTTTTTGCTAGGATGTCTATCAATGCCAACACCTTTACCATGCAGCTTATGTGACTGCTAAGGCCCTAGTGGAGGTACAGCGCTAAGTTCTACTGAGTAACGGGTGACTAAGTTTGCACTTGCTGTCCAGTAGTTTATACCATAACGCTTGCACCTCCGTTCGGTAGGTAACCCTACAGATTTTAATGCCGGTGACGCATTTTCATGCCACATCAAATAACGTCCATAAGGACCATTTATTCGGATTCTATGTATTGCATGTGGATGTTCAAGATGTGCCATCGTGGGGTCCAGAGCTGCGAGGCGTGGTGCATGGGGCACGGGTGAGGCCACACGAGCTGATGGTGGCGCGGTGCGTTGTGGGCCACTCCGACCCACCCGCCGCCATCACCTGGACCATCAACAACCTAGTTCCGCCGCCGCACGCCCATCTTCAGCGTTCCCTACAGAGAGACCAGCGTGGGCGACACATGCAAGTCTCCGTGAGTACTGTCATGACTCGGTACATCCAGGGAACATTAGAGGTTATGTTACACGGGAACCAAGGAATGTATGCAAAGTATGACCGAAAAGCAGATGAGATGAAAGACAAAAAGACTTGGCAAAGAAACAGGAGCTATGCAAATGGCAACTGCATGGAATACGCATTTGGAGTAAAATCTAGTTTCACAGAAAAGGTACATTGGTCGGTGAAGCAAGCGTGTTTTCTATCAATTTTTATTTACATGAAAGATAATTTACGTAACTATAAATCTCACTACCAACCACTCGTATCATTTATCTGGCACGTAACATCCTGCAGGAGCTGAAAGTGATGGTGACGAAAGCGTCGTTCAGGCGAGGCGCCATGACGTTGAGCTGTGAGGTACGGGTCTCCAATGTCTTCATCAAGACGGCCAACGTCACGCTTATCGACATGAGCTGGCCCCAGCCGGCAGGGTTTGGATGGTTCTCTTCAGGTAGGAACGGTATGATGATAACCGGCTATATGGACTGTAGGTTCCACTCACCTAGCTCATGAGTTAGACTTTACGAGATTTTAAGTTTAAAGGAAAGCTCAGTGTAAAATAATGGTGGACATGAATCGTTTGACCTAATTTAGACAAAGTCAGTAGTGAACATGAGATAATCCTAGCTAGGTGGATGCACAGATTGTTGCATGTATCAAGCACCTATAATAATATCTAAAACAAATCGCGCGTTTAACTATATTTCCAGTTAGTTCACATATATTCATGACTCAAAAGAGCTGTTGCACAAGATTTAGCTGAATGATTTCGCAATATCGTTACGCCCATCGTGTACACCAAACGTATTAGTAAAACGTGTTCCAGGAAGTTAATTTGACAAGTAATGCAGAACCAGGGGAGTAGGTAAAGGATGGGAGAGCAGTTGCTGTATCAATAAATGATAAAAATCTGATGACTTGGTGCATGTGCACAGTTGGTATGACATTAATGTGAAGCCTAGGAGGTACAACACAGACAGGCTTTCTCTTTTCTCATTTTTTTTTCTTAACAGGATGCGAAGCCCAACTCTGTTATCTTACATTTGGTCTCATGATTACGTTAGAGAACATATCATGCTTGTATTGACATATTCTCTAGAAGGACCCAAGAACCTGACAACAGCATTTCTTTTCCTAGTAACTTCAGAATATACTGTGGTATTAGATGAAAAATGTCATTCATTCACATCGTTTCATTTTAATCATTACTGGAACTTCCATTTCCTTGTTACGTCTTAAGTAGTGGATAGATTGTGAGCTAATTACAGGATTGCCGTCGTCTGCTAGTTTAAGAGTAATCCATTTTTGCTTACACCCCCAGGTCCATCCCCGCTGCCCTCCCTGCTCCTACTGGCCATCACGCTCGGCGTCTTATCAATGTTAATCGTTTGACGATAGTGACATAATGCTGGGGTGTTAGGATGATACTGATGGTGTGATGTGACGGTATGGCTCTGTTAATGCATCACGTATGTAACTTTTTAGTTTGACCATAATGTACGGACAGATGCCGTTGCTTAGTAGCGGCCGTAATATAACGCTTTTGGTCTAAGATTGTCAAGTTGGTTGGTAGTCCACCTTCCCTACCCACCCCCGACCACCCGTTATCCGTTTAATTCCTCAAAAAAACTCGACCATTTATCTCCACCAAAACCTTTCATCTATGTTCTCCGATTCGCACAGTTTAAATTTACGAGTACTATGGAAGGATAGGATTAGCTGAATTTCTAAGTTGCTCTACTTATGTGGAGAAAGTAGCATGCAACTGTTGAAACTTGAGGTAAACGAAGGTTGACACACTGTAACGATAGGCAAATAATAAGACTGTACAAAAGAACTATAGATGAACGGTGTAGTATTTTTTAAATGTTTATATGTATTATACAGTACAATATATGTAGGTATAAAGGTTCATTATAAAATCGGATTTGGATCATGAAAACTTTTTATAGCCAAGGTGACAGGCAATATATATATATATATATATATATATATATATATATATATATATATATATATTTTTTTTTCATACTATTTGCCATTTCCCGCGTTAGCGAGGTGGCGTTAAGAACAGAGAACTGGGCCTTAGAGGGAATATCCTCACCTGACCCCCTTCTCTGTTCCTTCTTTTGGAAAATTAAAAAAAAAACAAGAAAGGGGAGGATTTCCAGCCACCCGCTCCCTCCCCTTTTAGTCGCCTTCTACGACACGCAGGGAATACGTGGGAAGTATTCTTTCTCCCCTATCCCCAGGGATATATATATATATATATATATATATATATATATATATATATATATATATATATATATATATGTGTGTGTGTGTGTGTGTACGTATATCAGCTTAAGCCAGGTCAGTGTTTTATCGACCAACCCCTTGTGGAGGATGAACAACTGGGTTAAATGTGGACCGGCTGCCGCGACCAGGATTCGTCCGTGAGTCATTAAGCATTTTTCTTTAGTCATTATCAACTCAAGTACATGAATAAGATGTTAGGAAATATATGTGTACAGGATACATTCCGCTCACATTAGAGTAGGGTATCTACACTTTTGGTCGTCCCATTTGAAAAGAAGTAGACTCGATGGAGAATGTCCGTCGGTGTGGATGATGGTAGCCTTAGACTTACCCACGTCGACATTGGGTAGTTTTGTTCAAAACAGAGACGATCAGCTAGACTAGAAAACATAGCAAAAAGCTAACTGATAAACAAGTATAAGTTATACAAGATTTACAATAGAGTGGAAGATGAAGTGAGCAGCGTGAATGCAGGCGTTAAAATATTTTATTTCAAAAAGAAAGTTCGGAACTCTCTGAGTTAAAAACTCTCTACCCATATGCTCATGTACATATTCCAAACACATACACACACAAACAAACAAACAAAATAAACGCACGCGAGCAAAAAGGCAAGCGGACCATGTTAACAGAGGTTCCGTGTACACCCGCAACAGGAGACATCTTTCCTCGCCAAGCCAATGTATCCTTCAGAATGTAATAAAACATATCATTGTATGTACAACCATGTGTATTATTTCCTTTGGTATGTTACTGCCTCTTAAAAGATTAATATTTGAAAATAACAAGCTTATCAAATATCGAGTTATCAATACCTCACCTTATCTTCCCTATATTATATACAAACTCGTCGTGTATCCAGAAAATAAGAAGCAAGACAAAAGTATAAACAATTTCAACGCACGGTATCAAAGGCTGCTTACTATGGGCCGATGTAAAGGCAAAGCCTCCGCAATCAGGGTTCTGCCGCATCAGTTGGACGGTACGTGCTTTTCGAATCGTTTTCAGTTAAAAAACTATTACAAGTACAATTTATCTTAACTGTGCCTGAATGAATATATTCTCAGAAACAAATCGTAGTTTTGCTGAAACGTGGTGCATTTTAATGTTAAATAAGATAAAATACATGAAGAAAAAAGACTACCAAGCCTTCCGATGTTCAAGATGTTACTCGTTTTTTAATAGCTTTCGATTAAAATACTATTATATTACAATGATATTCTATTCATATCATTTAATATAATATATTTACGGAAATGATATTTTTACTGAAATAACGTACTTATTAAAGTGGAGTGGGATAAAATCATAAAGAAAAAAATCAAATGAGTCAGTAAAATGTATTACAATAATATTCTATCCTAATTGACTTAATTAAATACTTGAATGCAAATATACAATATTTTTGCTGAAACTACCCGTGTTTCAGTATACATTGCCGCAATCAGTAAAAAATTTGCCTTCGACGCTCGGTGTTTCACGCTTAGCAAACATCAGTTTACAGGACGTAGTGTTTTTTGTGAGGATTTTCAGAAATGAGTTTTATATGTCATACAATATGGCACTATATTACCATATTTGTTGTTCCATTACCCTCAAAAACTTGGGTCAACCTACACACGACATGTAAAATGATTTCTTGGCCAAAAATCGAGGTAGACTTATAGACGAGTATATGTTATATATATATTCCTATGAGTCCACTAGGCTTCGCTATGATTGAATTTGGCTAAAATATGCTGTGCTGTGTAATTTCCAAGGTTAGCCTGGATTCATTACTGTTAAGAATTTGTATATTTGTGTCGTGAAGCAAAACTGCTCTCAAACAAAAAATAAAAATAATTTCTGCCAAATACACGACAATACACAAGTCAATTTCCTTCTAAATAATTTCCAAAGTTCACAGTTTACATAGAGGGTGTTCGCTATCAACACAATGCCTGGTAACTTTCTTAGTTCAAGTCACAACAAACGTGCGTCAATGTGGCCAAACCTTACTATGCCACAGTTAAATTGTTCACAAACTTTTACCCCAATCACCTCTGGCCATAAATTTCCCTATACATTAACCCTTAACCCCAGCACTTCTTTGTCACACTCTAGATCTGCTCCCAATCTAACCCTTCCAACATATTAATCTGCCTCACCATCCTAGTTAAATTCACTTCTGGAGCTTAGACTGAGTTCTTAGTCAAATCGACCCTTCCTTGTACCTCATGGTTATCCAGCTTAGGCCCAATGTCCGCGCATCTAGCTACAGCTTAAGATTATTCTATGCCATTCCACAGAACCGGGTAAATCTTACCTGGGTCATTTCTTTTCCCTTGAGGTTCCCGTGGCCTCAATGCAGCCATCCTTGACACAACGTAGCAGATCAGAATCTGCTGTACAATTTTGGGTATTGCAACGTCCTCTCTCAACCAGGGTCAGACGACGCAGTCAACAACACTTGATTCCGGTCAAAAACCTACAATATCCTCACTGCCAGGAATTCCCTATAACATCACATTAATCCATAACTTGCTATGCACCATAATATCCTTATTCCACTACTCAACCACATACCTGCTTAGAAAATGGCAAAATTTCCAACATAACTCCATAATGTCTTATTGTCGCCATGCGTTTGCCGAAGTAGTCTCTCCGGCCACACACCGCAGGCCTACCAACCTCAACCAGCCAGCTTCCCTCAGCGACAAAGTATAATAAAAAAAATAATAAAAAAAAAATGTATATATATATATATATATATATATATATATATATATATATATATATATATATGTGTGTGTGTGTGTGTGTGTGTGTGTGTGTGTATATATATATATATATATATATATATATATATATATATATATATATATATATATATATATATATATATATATATATATTCATTTTGACAAAGCAAAATAAATAATAAAAATAAATAATAGGGTGAAGCGGACGACTTTTCAGTCAAAAAAGTGTCAGTAGAAACTGAGGGACACCGTTTTGAGAAGGTATTTACGAAAATGCTTAAAGTTGACCTTTAGGGAAGGAAGTATGTGGTGAAGACGAGTGTTGATTCCAGGAGTGTCAAGTAGACCTACAACAAGCATTCCAATTATTTGAGTCTTATGGTTAGGTAGGCTGGATTGTTTTGCCATTTGCATTTGATTGTACCTTAATGATGGAGTTCTATCCTTCAGAGACATTGGTAATATAGACGTCTGTACTTCATTACAATTTACGTGGTGATTGCCTTGCCATTTAATCATAGATGGGTTAAACGTTATCTTCCTTACTAGTTCATTTTGAACTTTGGGCATTTTTCCTTTCACCACGCTTAAGTTTCACTCTGGTATATCAGGTCTGAGGGGCCAATGTTAGGTAGGTTTAATTGGTTTTACTGTGTTATCACTTTCCCTTGACTTTCTAGATGGCGATGGGTACCTCCTGGTTCCACGATGGACTTAGTGTATTTGAAATTCTTACATATCAATACTGATATTGTAAAACTTAAGAAAAACAATACTGCAAAACACAATGGCAGTGGAAGTAAAGGAAAACCAGCTGGGCAAAATAAAATATGCAATCAGTTAAATGACTACTTTCTGATTTATGCCGAAAGTTGTCTTTCTTGTGATACAATAAAGAATACTTAGTTTTTCATATCAACTACAGTTGCTTGTAGACTGATAATCCCTCAACTATATAACTCGAATGAAGTTTATCACATTTTTTTTTTTTTGAGGGCTTGAGGAGGGGGATGGTAAGAATATAATAAAAAGATCATATCATTGGGTTGGTTGAACTCTTATTAATGTTTATTTCACAGATTGTTATGATTCTTGGGTTATTGTTATCGTTCTCTTCATAACTGTTGAATAAAAAAATACCATTACAAGAACCCAACCTTACCTTAGTGCAAGCTAACATTTTTTAATGATTATCGGTGCAGATGGAATAGAATTCTATAAGCTGTAATGAATCTAAATATGTAATTTTGTTTTCCGGGTGCCTAGAGCAAATAACCTTCAAATTTTATATAATGACTTATTACAGAAAAATATCAAAGTAGGTTGATAACTAAGTTTCCATTATAGTAATTAGAAAAAAAATGTATATTTTCCTCTTCGTTGGTCGCCATTTCCCGCGTGAGCGAGGTAGCGTCAGGAACAAAGAAAGGCCTCATCCCCACACATTCATTCTCTAGCTGTCACGTGTAAATGGAACGAAACCACATCTCCCTATCCACGAACAGGTTCCAAAGACTTTTCCTTAATTTATCCCAGGGGTAGGGGAGAAAGAATTCTATCCTATTCCCTGGATGTTGTAGGTGAGCAAAGGCGGCGGGAACAAGAGGCTGGAATCCCTTCTTGTGTTTCACTTTCTAAAAGATGAGAGAAGGAGCCAAGCAGGGAATGTTCATTCTTCTTGAAGGTTATGGCTGGATTTTCTTGTGATCCTAGAGCTGCCTTGCTAACGCAGTAACGGTGATCAGGTATGATTTTTTTTTTTTTTTTATTTGATCGCTGTTCCCTGTGTGAGCAAGGTAGTAGCTACTAGGAAGAAAGTTGTATGAAAATTAGGTACTAAAAAGAGCAGCTTTAACAGCTGGAGAATGTTATAGGTTGATCAGGTCAGAGGAGTGGAGGATTAAATGAATTACATAAGATACATGAGATACTTTTGTATGGACTAGAAAGTAATGCCAGATGTCAAAGCAGCACATTCATTCTATGATGCGCTTGACTTTATAATGTTGCTTGTTTGTTTTCATCCAATCCCTGCAAAGCTTAATTGCTGGAACTTAAAGGGAATGAACCATGGAAAACCTACGTTTTGAATTATGCCTAGATCTCTCATTATTGGTTTATTTTCTTATTACAGTAAAAGCTTCAGAGACCCTTGGATTTCTATCAAATACTCTTGGCTCTCTCACCAGAAAAACAAAATGTGGGTTTAGTTAGTGTTTAAGCCTAGAAAGATACTTTAAGCATGGATCTTTGGAATTTATATTCATGTGGAGCTTGCCAGAATCACATTCAAGACTATCACAACTTAAAAGGTTCTGAATGCTCCTGTGCATATTCTGAATAATGAGCATAAGTCATTTACAGGATGTCGTTAATGGCTTATAAATATATCTGGCAACCATGGTCCAGTTTTTACATAAATTATAAATTGCATGACCTCAGCATGGTTTTTCTGTCAGATGCCTAGGAATTTTTAAACACTACCTTCAAAATGTCTAGCAACTTGATCACTATTTTCGATACATCAACATGGGCCCCTTACACTGTAAGGTTCCTGCTAGAGTGTAAGGGTCCCATGTTGATATATCGAAAATCATGCCTAAAAATTTTGTTTCATCGTATGGAATGATAATCCTTCAATAACACAAGTGGAAATGTGTTTTTTTTTTAAGTTGATCTAGAAAATGTACAGCTACAGTTTTGTATGTGTGAGTAAATTTTGTGTACTGTCAAACATACTTGGGAAGGCATGAATTAGAGGTTTGTATTATATGATGGACATTGGCTGAACCAAAGGAAACCACAGAATAGCCTGTTGGGCTTGGCTCTAGATGATGGGTTATGGTTTTTGTGCATTATACACGATAGCAGCAAAAAGAATGTAAGCAAATAAGGCCATTTTTTTGTTCCTTGTACTACCTAACTGTGGCAGGAAATGGCAAAAAGGGAGATGCATTATTTTCTCTTCACATTTGTGTGTAGGCCTTCACAGTTTATGTCTTGAGACCAAAGACAGTAAAGGTTGAGTGATTGAATAACATACAATAAATGAGGTAATGGCACATCTCCTTTATTCTTTGGTAAAAATACATTTAAATTACCACTTGAAGAGAATGAGACATGCAAGAACATGGTCCTCTTAAGAGCTCTGTCCTGCCAGACTTAAGAGAGATGACAAGGTAACTTCCTATACATTGTATAGTTACATCATTTGCAGTCAACCAACCTAATGCATAATATATCAAAATAAACTATAAAATAATGTTTATGATAACTAATGTCTAACACAGCATCGGACTTAAAATGTTGGTGTACCTGAATATTAATATAGTTTGTCTTTATTACCAAAACTTCCATGGGAGTCAGCTTCAATGATTTGAAAAAATAATTTACAGACCCTGTTTGTGGGGGAAGAAATTGCTGTATTGAGTGTTATTTTTTGAATTCCTGAGTGTTTGGAGAAGACTTTTGAAGGGTGACTCTGCTTAAAAGCAGGAAATGACAAAAGTACTAAGAGAGAGGTAACCACTCGGATAGAAATGGCATATACTGTATTAAAAGGAGTAACTGATTTTTTTTCCACCCATGCACACACATCAAAAAGTAACATACCATTAGTGTGTTACTTAGCAACTTTGCCACTATTACATTCACACAAGCATTGCTGCAGTGCTACATTAAAACAACCTTACCCATCATTCTTTTTATGAAGCTTGCTACCTTAGTAAACAACATTTAAAAAAATAGTTATATCTTGATAACTGTAAATTTGGTGACAAGTGTGATATTCTTATGTTTGACTTCCTAGGAGAAACCACTGTACAGTATAAAGTACAGTATATATTTATGTTTCATAACTTACATATGAAAATATTTGTGATTTATTTATTCTTAAGTAAATATTCCATTAAAGACCCAAACTGCTGATGCAACATTTAATCTTAAATGATAATGGGTAAAAAAAAATCTAGTCACCCAGAAATACTCTAGATATATATAGCAACTTCCTGTAATTATTTACCACCTGAATTTCCTGTATCAATCAAAACACTACAAAGGTTTTCGAGAAAACAGTAGAAGGCTGACCAAAAAGAACGAAGCAAGACTTACAACATTGACAGACAGACAGCCCAGCTGACATGCACCAATGTTCTTCAATCTTCCAACATATGCAGGAGAGAAAAGCAAATGACGGAATAGGAGTTGACAATGATGAAAAATAAGGGACAAGTCATATTAACCAATATGTATACAAAACAAAGAGTGTTACCTGGACTCCACCTACTAGTAGTTACATTGCAAGCGAGAAGTCACATTCGGCAAGGCTATATCATCGTCAGTGGACGGAAAGGAGTAGTCTTGTCAAGGACCTCTTTGCTCCAATTGAGTCCATTCCCCTGCTCCTGCATGGAGTGCAGTCTCAGGGTTGTAGGAGCCCCATAAAATGGGTTATGAAATTATATAATAATAATAATAACAATAATAACAATAATACACAAAACTTACTGGACAAGTTTGTATTACAACACCTGCACAGTCTCCAAAATAATTAGGACTAAGGTAAGCTCCGAGACAAATAATGAAACGTGAAAATATTTTAAATTCTTGCACAGACACTGCTATTATTGCTAGATGTAACACAACATATTCTATTGTTCCATCTTGTAACTCAATCACAAAGTTAGCTTTACACTCACTGTGCATCAAATTTACATTGTGACCTCAGGGAAATTACGAGACAAAGATTGTCTGGGTTGCTCAAGTGTAAGGTTGTCTGTCTAACTTAGTATTCAGTGTTCTTTCCTCCTCTCTGACTAGCTGTATTTAATACATAAATTTCCTCTTACATCATTATTATGCTGTGTGTAGAATCCTTAAAAGCACCACAGCCACCATGTATCTCTGCACACCATCCATAATAGCAGCACCCCAAATGTCTTTCCATCTTGCATCTCGTCTTCCTAAACACTCTACATTCATCTTTTATATTACAGAAGTCTGCTTATCACTAATCAAACAGGATTACATACCTGTTGAACTATCTGGCATCTGCATATAAATATCTTAAAAAGTCTAGAATCACACATACAGGAATGCATAATCGTATGCACACATGGACACCTTCACATGCCCCCTACCCCCCAAGAAACATGCAGAGACATACACACATATACAAGCACATGCACAAAAGTCTCGAATACGTACGGTCACAAATCACCTGTATTTTGTGTTGAAAGTATGTCAATCTTTTTCACCCATGACAACACTGACTGCAATGGCACGGAGTATTTCTACACCTACCATTATCTGGCAGCCTCATCAGAAACAACTGAAATGTATATTGAAATTGACTAATACACTTCCAATAAAATCTGATATGGGAATAGCCTTTACTGAATTTGGGGCTGGCACACAGCAGGATCCCACACCTAAAGCTCTGGCAAGGATGTAGGTATGTACACACCAATGATACACTGATACGGTTCTGCATTGTAAGTCATCTAGATGGTATGTCACTGCAAATAATGACTTGGAAGGAGAAGATAGCCCCTGGGGTAAAATATACAAGAAAAGCAGCAAATAGGTATTACAGCAAATGAATACCATAACTTATCCACAGACAATAACACCAATATTACTTCAGAACCCTCATCCAAGAAGCAATTTCAGTGTGCAGTAATAAAGTTCAAGTGTATGTAATACAGTATAGTATCAACACAGACTGAAAAAATCTACAAAAAATTTTGTACTGGTGAAGATCACAAGTACTGGGTGCATTTTTCAGACATGCTATACAAAACAAAATTATCCATGTCAAAAAACAAATAAAGGGGGGAGGGGACAAAAATGAGAAGGCAAAGGAAAAAGGAACATAAGGAATATTTACATTGAATTAGGATAGGTCTGATTCATTAAATTATAATCATATAGCCTTACTTACTTTCACTAACTCACATCCAAATATTTAGCAATAAAAAAACAATCTGCAAATAATTCCAAAACATATAACTAACGATTCAAACTATTTAGTATGCTACTCAAATAGGGAAAATTGCAGAGGATCGACTACTGGTCACACAATAGCTGCAGAGGACCACTAGTAGCAACCTAATGGCAGCAGTCACCTGATGACTGTACAGGTCCATTAACAGTTAAATGGTGTCTGCAGAGGACCATCAGCAGTCTCCCAGTGGGCTGGTGAGGGTTATCACCAGTAACCTGATGGCTGTAAAGGACCATTAGCAGTAACTTCATGACTGCAGAGGACCTTTAATGTAAACTGATAGCTGCAAAGGACCATTAGCAGTAATCTGGTGGTTGCACATGCCATTAGCAGTCACCTGATGGTTGCAGACCAACAATGATAGCAAAGGACCGTCAGCAGTTTTCTAACAGCTTAACAGACCATTAGTTGTTATCTGATAACTTCAAACAACATAAGCAGTTGCCAGATGACAGCACTGACCCAAAACAAATAAAATGACAGCTGAAGAGGACCATTAGCAGTCAACTGCCCACTACCAGTTGCACGCAGCTGAGGGGGAATCATCGACTGTCATGTAATGCCTGCAGAGTATCATTACCAGCCACCCGATGGCTGAAGAGGATAGTTAGCTGTTGCCTGATGTCTGCATAGAACCATCAAAAGTCATCTGACAACACCAGACAACCATTTGTGGTTAGTTGATGGCAACAGTAGACCATTAGTGGTTACAAGATAGCAGCAGATGACTTAATGGTTACATAATGGCAACACTAGGCCATTATGTTACAAAATGGCAACAATAAACCATTCATGGTTAAAAGATGGTAGGAGGACCTTTAACGGTTATATGATGGTAACAGAGAAAAATTAGCATATGTCCTTGGGATTGCAAAGGACAATGTCACCTGGTGGCATAACAGGAACCCCTTGCAGTCACTTAATGGTAGGAGAGGAATATGAGCTATCACTTGAAGCCTGCAAAGAACAAATTGCAGTCATCATTTCTGTAAAACACTAGTAGATACTCAGAATAACTAAATGCCATCTGACAGTATTGGATCACTGATACTTACATGATGGATGGTGAGAACTACTAGCAGTCTTCTAATGACTGGAGACAAATAATATTTAATGGTTACAGAGGACTACTGACGGTCATCTGAACATTGCAGTCACCAAGATTCACAATGCCTTGCTTATTAAAGCTTAAAATGTCTTCAATAGTATAAAGCAATGTACTCAAAAAAAAAAAAAAAAATTATATATATATATATATATATATATATATATATATATATATATATATATATATACCGGTATTAGCACAATACAGACACGTTAACCCTCATAATTAGTGCTATACATTTGGTAATTACATAGTGATATAGTATCACAAAAGAGGGGCTTTGTCTGTACATTATCTGGGACACAAAACTATAAATATATATTGATAAAGGACTGTAATCTTTAAGCTATTCAGCATGTACACCTGCACATAAACAAGGTTCCACCACTTAAGGATACTCTACATCATGTGGAAATAATTTTTAACATCATTAGGTGGGTACCTACATGAACAGGGCGATTCCATTATACAAATCTGGCAACTGGTAGAGCAATGCACAACCCCACCATGACAAAATATTTTGAATGATACCTCTTAAGTTACATAATAAATTAAAAAAGGGGGGTGATTGAGCCCAAAGTATGCGAGGAAATCAGTTGAAAAGGACCGACTCGGGGTCCTCACTTTCCAACTGCTTGATATGGCGCAGGACATCTTTCTTAGTGATGATTCCAAGTAGCCGCCTGCAACATTAAACATCATTCAGTTGAGTAATTAACATTTATATAAACATGTCATCAGTTAGCATCAATCCCCAGTACCTGCATGCTGGGTCAGATACATCAATCAGTTCAGCAATTAATTTCATCACCACCAAAGTCATCAGTTATCACTAACATCATCCCTAGCAGCTCCCTCCTTAGTAAGATAAACCATTCAGGTAGTCCAGCAACATAACACTAACACTAATATTAGCATCAGCAGCAGCTTTCAGTCAAACATCATTTACTTGTGTTATCAATATAGTACATATAATGTTAACAAAACCACTGAAATAACCTGAATGGTCAAGACAACATTCGGTTGTACCCTCAACATAAATATTACTTTCAGAACCATCATTTCCATTATCCCCATTTACTACACCATGACCATCATCATCCCCATATGCTCCATGACATATATCAATACAACTGCCAGCAGCCAGCAGCAGATTCAACTATATCTAGACCATCAACTTGTCAGTACACACCAAAATAATGAGCACAATCATCACCAGCAATATCAACAGCTGCCATCAGCAAGATCAAACACAGACCTAACCAGGGCATCAATACATACATATATCTATTTATTTTACTTTGTCGCTGTCTCCCACGTTAGCGAGGTAGCACAAGGAAACAGACGAAAGAATGGCCCAACACACACACATACACATGTATATACATACACGTCCACACACGCAAATATACATACCTATACATCTCAACATATCCTTTTCTACACATATATAAAAAAAAAATTTTTTTTTTTTGCTTTGTCGCTGTCTCCCGCGTTTGCTAGGAAGCGCAAGGAAAGACGAAAAAAATGGCCCAACCCACCCCCATACACATGTATATACATACGTCCACACACGCAAATATACATACCTACACAGCTTTCCATGGTTTACCCCAGACGCTTCACATGCCCTGATTCAATCCACTGACAGCACGTCAACCCCGGTATACCACATCGCTCCAATTCACTCTATTCCTTGCCCTCCTTTCACCCTCCAGCATGTTCAGGCCCCAATCACACAAAATCTTTTTCACTCCATCTTTCCACCTCCAATTTGGTATCCCACTTCTCCTCGTTCCCTCCACCTCCGACACATATATCCTCTTGGTCAATCTTTCCTCACTCATTCTCTCCATGTGCCCAAACCACTTCAAAACACCCTCTTCTGCTCTCTCAACCACGCTCTTTTTATTTCCACACATCTCTCTTACCCTTACGTTAATTACTCGATCAAACCACCTCACACCACACATTGTCCTCAAACATCTCGTTTCCCCTCAAACATCTCGTTTCCAGCACATCCATCCTCCTGCGCACAACTCTATCCATAGCCCACGCCTCGCAACCATACAACATTGTTGGAACCACTATTCCTTCAAACATACCCATTTTTGCTTTCCGAGATAATGTTCTCGACTTCCACACATTCTTCAAGGCCCCCAGAATTTTCGCCCCCTCCCCCACCCTATGATCCACTTCTGCTTCCATGGTTCCATCCGCTGCCAGATCCACTCCCAGATATCTAAAACACTTTACTTCCTCCAGTTTTTCTCCATTCAAACTTACCTCCCAATTGACTTGACCCTCAACCCTACTGTACCTAATAACCTTGCTCTTATTCACATTTACTCTTAACTTTCTTCTTTCACACACTTTACCAAACTCAGTCACCAGATTCTGCAGTTTCTTACATGAATCAGCCACCAGCGCTGTATCATCAGCGAACAACAACTGACTCACTTCCCAAGCTCTCTCATCCCCAACAGACTTCATACTTGCCCCTCTTTCCAAAACTCTTGCATTCACCTCCCTAACAACCCCATCCATAAACAAATTAAACAACCATGGAGACATCACACACCCCTGCCACAAACCTACATTCACTACGAACCAATCACTTTCCTCTCTTCCTACACGTACACATGCCTTACATCCTCAATAAAAACTTTTCACTGCTTCTAACAACTTGCCTCCCACACCATATATTCTTAATACCTTCCACAGAGCATCTCTATCAACTCTATCATATGCCTTCTCCAGATCCATAAATGCTACATACAAATCCATTTGCTTTTCTAAGTATTTCTCACATACATTCTTCAAAGCAAACACCTGATCCACACATCCTCTACCACTTCTGAAACCACACTGCTCTTCCCCAATCTGATGCTCTGTACATGCCTTCACCCTCTCAATCAATACCCTCCCAAATAATTTACCAGGAATACTCCACAAACTTAAACCTCTGTAATTTGAACACTCACTCTTATCCCCTTTGCCTTTGTACAATGGCACTATGCACGCATTCCGCCAATCCTCAGGCACCTCACCATGAGTCATACATACATTAAATAACCTTACCAACCAGTCAATAATACAGTCACCCCCTTTTTTAATAAATTCCACTGCAATACCATCCAAACCTGCTGCCTTGCCGGCTTTCATCTTCCACAAAGCTTTTACTACCTCTTCTCTGTTTACCAAATCATTTTCCCTAACCCTCTCACTTTGCACACCACCTCGACCAAAACACCCTATATCTGCCACTCTATCATCAAACACATTCAACAAACCTTCAAAATACTCACTCCATCTCCTTCTCACATCACCACTACTTGTTATCACCTCCCCATTTGCACCCTTCACTGAAGTTCCCATTTGCTCCCTTGTCTTACGCACTTTATTTACCTCCTTCCAGAACATCTTTTTATTCTCCCTAAAATTTAATGATACTCTCTCACCCCAACTCTCATTTGCCCTCTTTTTCACCTCTTGCACCTTTCTCTTGACCTCCTGTCTCTTTCTTTTATACATCTTCCACTCAATTGCATTTTCTCCCTGCAACAATCGTCCAAATGCTTCTCTCTTCTCTTTCACTAATACTCTTACTTCTTCATCCCACCACTCACTACCCTTTCTAATCAACCCACCTCCCACTCTTCTCATGCCACAAGCATATTATATAAACATATATACAAATATACATATACATATATACACATGTACATAATTTATAATGTCTGCCTTCATTCATTCCCACCGCCATCCCGCCACACATGAAATAACAACCCCCTTCCCCCGCATGTGCGCGAGGTAGCGCTAGGAAAAGACAACAAAGGCCACATTCGTTCACACTCAGTCTCTAGCTGTCATATATAATGCCCCGAAACCACAGCTCCCTTTCCACATCCAGGCCCCACAGAACTTTCCATGGTTTACCCCAGACGCTTCACATGCCTGGTTCAATCCACTGACAGCACGTCAACCCCGGTATACCACATCGTTCCAATTCACTCTATTCCTTGCATGCCTTTCACCCTCCTGCATGTTCTGGCCCCAATCACTCAAAATCTTTTTCACTCCATCTTTCCACCTCCAATTTGGTCTCCCACTTCTCCTCGTTCCCCCCATCCTCTTGGTCAATCTTTCCTCACTCATTCTCTCCATGTGACCAAACCATTTCAAAACACCCTCTTCTGCTCTCTCAACCACACTCTTTTTATTACCACACATCTCTCTTAACCTATTATTACTTACTCGATCAAACCACCTCACACCACATATTGTCCTCAAACATCTCATTTCCAACACATCCACCCTCCTCCACACAACCCTATCTATATCCCACGCCTCGCAACCATATAACATTGTTGGACCCACTATTCCTTCAAAAATACCCATTTTTGCTCTCTGAGATAACGTTCTCGCCTTCCACACATTCTTCAATGTTCCCAGAACCTTTGCCCCCTCCCCCACCCTGTGACTCACTTCTGCTTCCATGGTTCCATCCACTGCTAAATCAACTCCCAGATATCTAAAACACTTCACTTCCTACAGTTTTTCTCCATTCAAACTTACCTCCCAATTAACTTGTCCCTCAACCCTACTGAACCTAATATCCTTGCTCTTATTCACATTTACTCTCAGTTTTCTTTCACACACTTTATCAAACTCAGTCACCAACTTCTGCAGTTTCTCACCCGAATCAGCCACCAGCACTGTACCATCAGCAAACAACAACTGACTCACTTTCCAAGCCCTCTCATACACAACAAACTGCATACTTGCCCCTCTCTCCAAAACTCAAATCAACATTAATAAGTATGTAATAATCTTAAGTAAGGTTTAAGTAGTGATGCATGTGTGCAAAAGGAAAGGAAGCAAAGATGTCTTTTACAACAGAGATGAGAGGAAGCAAAGATGTCTTCTACAACACAGACTACCACAAATCTGAATATAACAACTGGGAAGCCCTTCCTGCAAGTAGAAATGGCAGAGTGGATTACGAATAATGGTTACAAAATGTGAGAGTAACTCCTCACCCATTATGTGTAGCTAAAGTCTGCCTTAATCCAAGCTTTCTGAACATGTCTACCACTGTCTCCATTGGTGTCTGGTCGGTAATAGTGATTGGTGCCAGGTCCAGAATCTTGCGGAGGCGGAGAGGTGGAGGACCCATCCATGGGGACGGTACTGAGGCAGTAAACAACACAATGGAATCTCCTACTATACCTTCTGTGTTCTTCTTAGCTTGATCTGCAGAAAATATATAGTGAAAACAACAATAACACGAGACGTACATAATACTAAGTCTTCTATTGAACATATGTGGTAACTTCATTACAGTAAAAAGTTTTCTGTTGTCAATCAGTTCTTGTGCATAAAGCAAGTTCTGAAAATTTCCATAAGCTGAGGGCATATATTTCTAAACTCTAACCACAGCCCACACACTTTCTGAGCTGCAGCTCAACCTTCACTATGACTCAACTGCAGCACAAGAAAGATATGAAAAAATATGAAAACAAAACCATATAGTAGTGTGGTAAGATACTGGCATGGAAATTTCAAAGATAAGTGTGGACTGAAAAAGTTCCCGGTCAGTGTGATGCATCAGCTTTGCGGCTGGATTATGAAAAAACAAAGATGCCCCTATTTTTCCAGTAGCATTCAAGGCCTAGAACTCCTATCAAACAACACTGTTCGGACATACACATCTTTGCCCTAACAGACACCAAAGTAAAGAAACAATGCTGAATTCTATCTAGGTTCTTCAGTCTGAAGTCATGAACTAAAATCGAGTGGAACCTGAGTTCTACACTTCGGCTTTGAAGGCATGGCAATTACCATTAATAGCTACGGCTAAAGTGTACAAGGGAAAAGCCATGGAAACTTTGCCTCCAAGCCCTCTTTTCTACCCGGTCTACCAAACTGTCCATACTATTATAAAACAGGAGGCTCTTAACATAAAAGTACCACACTATAATCCTCTACTTACTAATTGCTATATTTAAGTCTCTTCTAGCCACAAATCCAACCAGGTACTGAGACTGCCTACTCACGACCACAGGGAACCCATTGTGGTCTGTCTCTCGAAGAAGCTGCTCCACGTCATCCAAAGTCATGCTATCTTGTGTAATCACATAGAAAGACTCATTTTTCCTGTGAAGAACAGCAAAGATAACAGAGATGAGTAAAGGTTAGGATGTGCATTCTATTTACAAAGTAAAATTTTTCATCTGGGCACTTTATATAAATATACATTTACATTGATACAAGAAAACTGCCTCAATGAAGTGTTTATACTATTTGCAATGATTTTCAAAAATTAGTGGTTAGGAGAAACTTTGCCAAACAATAGACAGATGAAGTAATTATACCTTAGTACTAAAGTAAAGGTGTTAAAGATGAATGTAAACAATTGAGGAATTCATTACTACCTTAGAAGAAATGGCACGAGACTGTTGTGTAGTGCTGGTATGAATGTTTTATATATAAATTTTCAACAAAAGGATGTAAGTAAATATAGAGCATATACAAACTGACTGTGGGGCAGACAAGAGTAAAACTAATAAGTCTGTGGTATAGAAGACTATGTTGTATGTATAAAGTTTGGTCTATGAGGGGTTGGGTAGGCTTTCTTAAGAAATAAGTTAAGTGTTCTGTAAAATTAATTTAGTGAACTACCTACTTACCCATGGGTACCTACAATGAGATTTTGCATTAGAGTTGCCCTCTGCTAGTGGCCTGTTAAGGGTGAACCACTAAAGGCTAAGAAGTAGCACTGTAGTTCAACAGTTATGGAGACTATTGCTGTGGCCACCCCTTTATGGGAGCTCCAATTGGAATGGCTATCAGAGATAAAGACAAACAGATATAGAAGGGCTGGCACACACTTCTCTGCGTATTAGAAGGAAAAAGAAAGGATAAAAAGAAATGAAATAAAGTGTAAAATTGACTTGCAAAATAAGTCCAATGGAAATCAAAGTAATGCTGATGCAAATGTACATAGTAAGCTTGAGGTGATAAGCATATATGTAAAGTGTGCATTAACTGAGGTTGTCACACTTGTGTGTGGCAAAGTTTAGAATGAATTTTGGAAAGAGAGAAATCCCATGATGAAATTAAGATTCATGGAAGTTGGCTAAGGATAAAAACACTTTGGAAGAAGCTGGATCTTCCAAAATGTGATTATATATTATATATATGAGTGACTGAGTTTGGAAAAGTGTGTGGAAGAAGAAAGTTAAGAGTAAATGTGAATAAGAGCAAGGTTATTAGGTACAGTAGGGTTGAGGGTCAAGTCAATTGGGAGGTGAGTTTGAATGGAGAAAAACTGGAGGAAGTGAAGTGTTTTAGATATCTGGGAGTGGATCTGGCAGCGGATGGAACCATGGAAGCAGAAGTGGATCATAGGGTGGGGGAGGGGGCGAAAATCCTGGGGGCCTTGAAGAATGTGTGGAAGTCGAGAACATTATCTCGGAAAGCAAAAATGGGTATGTTTGAAGGAATAGTGGTTCCAACAATGTTGTATGGTTGCGAGGCGTGGGCTATGGATAGAGTTGTGCGCAGGAGGATGGATGTGCTGGAAATGAGATGTTTGAGGACAATGTGTGGTGTGAGGTGGTTTGATCGAGTGAGTAACGTAAGGGTAAGAGAGATGTGTGGAAATAAAAAGAGCGTGGTTGAGAGAGCAGAAGAGGGTGTTTTGCAGTGGTTTGGGCACATGGAGAGGATGAGTGAGGAAAGATTGACCAAGAGGATATATGTGTCGGAGGTGGAGGGAACAAGGAGAAGAGGGAGACCAAATTGGAGGTGGAAAGATGGAGTGAAAAAGATTTTGTGTGATCGGGGCCTGAACATGCAGGAGGGTGAAAGGAGGGCAAGGAATAGAGTGAATTGGAGCGATGTGGTATACCGGGGCTGACGTGCTGTCAGTGGATTGAAGCAGGGCATGTGAAGCGTCTGGGGTAAACCATGGAAAGCTGTGTAGGTATGTATATTTGCGTGTGTGGACGTATGTATATACATGTGTATGGGGGGGGGGTTGGGCCATTTCTTTCGTCTGTTTCCTTGCCCTACCTCGCAAACGCGGGAGACAGCGACAAAGTATAATAAATAAATATAATATAATAATATTATATATATATATATATATATATATATATATATATATATATATATATATATATATATATATATATTTTTTTTTTTTTTTTTTTTTATACTTTGTCGCTGTCTCCCGCGTTTGCGAGGTAGCGCAAGGAAACAGACGAAAGAAATGGCCCAACCCCCCCCCCCCCATACACATGTACATACACACGTCCACACACGCAAATATACATACCTACACAGCTTTCATGGTTTACCCCAGACGCTTCACATGCCTTGTTCAATCCATAATATATATATATATATATTTATTTTTTTTTTTTTTTTTTTTTTTATACTTTGTCGCTGTCTCCCGCGTTTGCGAGGTAGCGCAAGGAAACAGACGAAAGAAATGGCCCAACCCCCCCCCCCCCATACACATGTACATACACACGTCCACACACGCAAATATACATACCTACACAGCTTTCCATGGTTTACCCCAGACGCTTCACATGCCTTGATTCAATCCATTGACAGCACGTCAACCCCTGTATACCACATGACTCCAATTCACTCTATTCCTTGCCCTCCTTTCACCCTCCTGCATGTTCAGGCCCCGATCACACAAAATCTTTTTCACTCCATCTTTCCACCTCCAATTTGGTCTCTCTCTTCTCCTCGTTCCCTCCACCTCCGACACATATATCCTCTTGGTCAATCTTTCCTCACTCATTCTCTCCATGTGACCAAACCATTTCAAAACACCCTCTTCTGCTCTCTCAACCACGCTCTTTTTATTTCCACACATCTCTCTTACCCTTACGTTACTTACTCGATCAAACCACCTCACACCACACACTGTCCTCAAACATCTCATTTCCAGCACATACATCCTCCTGCGCACAACTCTATCCATAGTCCACGCCTCGCAACCATACCACATTGTTGGAACCACTATTCCTTCAAACATACCCATTTTTGCTTTCCGAGATAATGTTCTCGACTTCCACACATTCTTCAAGGCCCCCAGGATTTTCGCCCCCTCCCCCACCCTATGATCCACTTCCGCTTCCATGGTTCCATCCGCTGCCAGATCCACTCCCAGATATCTAAAACACTTCACTTCCTCCAGTTTTTCTCCATTCAAACTCACCTCCCAATTGACTTGACCCTCAACCCTACTGTACCTAATAACCTTGCTCTTATTCACATTTACTCTTAACTTTCTTCTTCCACACACTTTTCCAAACTCAGTCACCAGCTTCTGCAGTTTCTCACATGAATCAGCCACCAGCGCTGTATCATCAGCGAACAACAACTGACTCACTTCCCAAGCTCTCTCATCCCCAACAGACTTCATACTTGCCCCTCTTTCCAAAACTCTTGCATTTACCTCCCTAACAACCCCATCCATAAACAAATTAAACAACCATGGAGACATCACACACCCCTGCCGCAAACCTACAATCACTGAGAAGCAATCACTTTCCTCTCTTCCTACACGTACACATGCCTTACATCCTCGATAAAAACTTTTCACTGCTTCTAACAACTTTCCTCCCACACCATATATTCTTAATACCTTCCACAGAGCATCTCTATCAACTCTATCATATGCCTTCTCCAGATCCATAAATGCTACATACAAATCCATTTGCTTTTCTAAGTATTTCTCACATACATTCTTCAAAGCAAACACCTGATCCACACATCCTCTACCACTTCTGAAACCACATTGCTCTTCCCCAATCTGATGCTCTGTACATGCCTTCACCCTCTCAATCAATACCCTCCCATATAATTTACCAGGAATACTCAACAAACTTATACCTCTGTAATTTGAGCACTCACTCTTATCCCCTTTGCCTTTGTACAATGGCACTATGCACGCATTCCGCCAATCCTCAGGCACCTTACCATGAGTCATACATACATTAAATAACCTTACCAACCAGTCAACAATACAGTCACCCCCTTTTTTAATAATTTCCACTGCAATACCATCCAAACCTGCTGCCTTGCCGGCTTTCATCTTCCGCAAAGCTTTCACTACCTCTTCTCTGTTTACCAAATCATTTTCCCTAACCCTCTCACTTTGCACACCACCTCAACCAAAACACCCTATATCTGCCACTCTATCATCAAACACATTCAACAAACCTTCAAAATACTCACTCCATCTCCTTCTCACATCACCACTACTTGTTATCACCTCCCCATTTGCGCCCTTCACTGAAGTTCCCATTTGCTCCCTTGTCTTACGCACTTTATTTACCTCCTTCCAGAACATCTTTTTATTCTCCCTAAAATTTAATGATACTCTCTCACCCCAACTCTCATTTGCCCTTTTTTTCACCTCTTGCACCTTTCTCTTGACCTCCTGTCTCTTTCTTTTATACATCTCCCACTCAATTGCATTTTTTCCCTGCAAAAATCGTCCAAATGCCTCTCTCTTCTCTTTCACTAATACTCTTACTTCTTCATCCCACCTGAGTACTCACTACCCTTTCTAATCAACCCACCTCCCACTCTTCTCATGCCATATATATATAAATGTGAATAAGAGCAAGGTTATTAGGTACAGTAGGGTTGAGGGTCAAATCAGTTGGGAGGTAAGTTTGAATGGAGAAAAACTGGAGGAAGTGGAGTGTTTTGGGTGTCTGGGAGTGGATCTGGCGGCGGATGGAACCGTGGAGGCGGAGGTGGGTTGTGGGGTGGGGGAGGGGGCGAGGGTCCTTGGAGCCTTGAGGGATGTTTGGGGGTCAGGAACATTGTCTTGGGGGGCAGGGGTGGGTGTGTTTGAAGGAATAGTGGTTCCAACAATGTTGTATGGTTGCGAGGCGTGGGCTATGGATAGAGCTGTGCGCAGGAGGGTGGATGTGCTGGAAATGAGATGTTTGAGGACAATGTGTGGTGTGAGTTGGTTTGATCAAGTAAGTAATGTAAGGGTAAGAGAGATGTGTGGAAATAAAAAGAGCGTGGTTGAGAGAGCAGAAGAGGGTGTTTTGAAATGGTTTGGGCACATGGAGAGAATGAGTGAGGAAAGATTGAGAAAGGGGATATATGTGTCGGAGGTGGAGGGAACGAGGAGAAGTGGGAGACCAAATTGGAGGTGGAAAGATGGAGTGAAAAAGATTTTGTGTGATCGGGGCCTGAACATGCAGGGGGGTGAAAGGAGGGCAAGGAATAGAGTGAATTGGATCGATGTGGTATACCGGGGTTGACGTGCTGTCAGTGGATTGAATCAGGGCATGTGAAGCGTCTGGGGTAAACCATGGAAAGCTGTGTAGGTATGTATATTTGCGTGTGTGGACGTATGTATATACATGTGTATGGGGGTGGGTTGGGCCATTTCTTTCGTCTGTTTCCTTGCGCTACCTCGCAAACGCGGGAGACAGCGGCAAAAAAAAAAAAAAAAAGTTGATGGAGAGAGGTGGGTGATTATTGGTGCATATGCACCTGGGCATGAGAAGAAAGATCATGAGAGGCAAGTGTTTTGGGAGCAGCTGAATGAGTGTGTTAGTGGTTTTGATGCACGAGACCGGGTTATAGTGATGGGTGATTTGAATGCAAAGGTGAGTAATGTGGCAGTTGAGGGAATAATTGGTATACATGGGGTGTTCAGTGTTGTAAATGGAAATGGTGAAGAGCTTGTAGATTTATGTGCTGAAAAAGGACTGATGATTGGGAATACCTGGTTTAAAAAGCGAGATATACATAAGTATACTTATGTAAGTAGGAGAGATGGCCAGAGAGCGTTATTGGATTACGTGTTAATTGACAGGCGTGCGAAAGAGAGACTTTTGGATGTTAATGTGCTGAGAGGTGCAACTGGAGGGATGTCTGATCATTATCTTGTGGAGGCTAAGGTGAAAATTTGTATGGGTTTTCAGAAAAGAAGAGTGAATGTTGGGGTGAAGAGGGTGGTGAGAGTAAGTGAGCTTGGGAAGGAGACCTGTGTGAGGAAGTACCAGGAGAGACTGAGTACAGAATGGAAAAAGGTGAGAACAATGGAGGTAAGGGGAGTGGGGGAGGAATGGGATGTATTTAGGGAATCAGTGATGGATTGCGCAAAGGATGCTTGTGGCATGAGAAGAGTGGGAGGTGGGTTGATTAGAAAGGGTAGTGAGTGGTGGGATGAAGAAGTAAGAGTATTAGTGAAAGAGAAGAGAGAGGCATTTGGACGATTTTTGCAGGGAAAAAATGCAATTGAGTGGGAGATGTATAAAAGAAAGAGACAGGAGGTCAAGAGAAAGGTGCAAGAGGTGAAAAAAAGGGCAAATGAGAGTTGGGGTGAGAGAGTATCATTAAATTTTAGGGAGAATAAAAAGATGTTCTGGAAGGAGGTAAATAAAGTGCGTAAGACAAGGGAGCAAATGGGAACTTCAGTGAAGGGCGTAAATGGGGAGGTGATAACAAGTAGGGGTGATGTGAGAAGGAGATGGAGTGAGTATTTTGAAGGTTTGTTGAATGTGTTTGATGATAGAGTGGCAGATATAGGGTGTTTTGGTCGAGGTGGTGTGCAAAGTGAGAGGGTTAGGGAAAATGATTTGGTAAACAGAGAAGAGGTAGGGAAAGCTTTGCGGAAGATGAAAGCCGGCAAGGCAGCAGGTTTGGATGGTATTGCAGTGGAATTTATTAAAAAAGGGGGTGACTGTATTGTTGACTGGTTGGTAAGGTTATTTAATGTATGTATGACTCATGGTAAGGTGCCTGAGGACTGGCGGAATGCGTGCATAGTGCCATTGTACAAAGGCAAAGGGGATAAGAGTGAGTGCTCAAATTACAGAGGTATAAGTTTGTTGAGTATTCCTGGTAAATTATATGGGAGGGTATTGATTGAGAGGGTGAAGGCATGTACAGAGCATCAGATTGGGGAAGAGCAGTGTGGTTTCAGAAGTGGTAGAGGATGTGTGGATCAGGTGTTTGCTTTGAAGAATGTATGTGAGAAATACTTAGAAAAGCAAATGGATTTGTATGTAGCATTTATGGATCTGGAGAAGGCATATGATAGAGTTGATAGAGATGCTCTGTGGAAGGTATTAAGAATATATGGTGTGGGAGGAAAGTTGTTAGAAGCAGTGAAAAGTTTTTATCGAGGATGTAAGGCATGTGTACGTGTAGGAAGAGAGGAAAGTGATTGCTTCTCAGTGAATGTAGGTTTGCGGCAGGGGTGTGTGATGTCTCCATGGTTGTTTAATTTGTTTATGGATGGGGTTGTTAGGGAGGTAAATGCAAGAGTTTTGGAAAGAGGGGCAAGTATGAAGTCTGTTGGGGATGAGAGAGCTTGGGAAGTGAGTCAGTTGTTGTTCGCTGATGATACAGCGCTGGTGGCTGATTCATGTGAGAAACTGCAGAAGCTGGTGACTGAGTTTGGTAAAGTGTGTGGAAGAAGAAAGTTAATAGTAAATGTGAATAAGAGCAAGGTTATTAGGTACAGTAGGGTTGAGGGTCAAGTCAATTGGGAGGTGAGTTTGAATGGAGAAAAACTGGAGGAAGTGAAGTGTTTTAGATATCTGGGAGTGGATCTGGCAGCGGATGGAACCATGGAAGCGGAAGTGGATCATAGGGTGGGGGAGGGGGCGAAAATTCTGGGGGCCTTGAAGAATGTGTGGAAGTCGAGAACATTATCTTGGAAAGCAAAAATGGGTATGTTTGAAGGAATAGTGGTTCCAACAATGTTGTATGGTTGCGAGGCGTGGGCTATGGATAGAGTTGTGCGCAGGAGGATGGATGTGCTGGAAATGAGATGTTTGAGGACAATGTGTGGTGTGAGGTGGTTTGATCGAGTGAGTAACGTAAGGGTAAGAGAGATGTGTGGAAATAAAAAGAGCGTGGTTGAGAGAGCAGAAGAGGGTGTTTTGAAGTGGTTTGGGCACATGGAGAGAATGAGTGAGGAAAGATTGACCAAGAGGATATATGTGTCGGAGGTGGAGGGAACGAGGAGAAGAGGGAGACCAAATTGGAGGTGGAAAGATGGAGTGAAAAAGATTTTGTGTGATAGGGGCCTGAACATGCAGGAGGGTGAAAGGAGGGCAAGGAATAGAGTGAATTGGAGCGATGTGGTATACTGGGGTTGACGTGCTGTCAGTGGAGTGAATCAAGGCATGTGAAGCGTCTGGGGTAAACCATGGAAAGCTGTGTAGGTATATTTGCGTGTGTGGACGTATGTATATACATGTGTATGGGGGGGGGGTTGGGCCATTTCTTTCGTCTGTTTCCTTGCGCTACCTCGCAAACGCGGGAGACAGCGACAAAGTATAATAAAAAAATAATTTTTTTTTTTTTTTTTTTTTTTTTTTTTATACTTTGTCGCTGTCTCCCGCGTTTGCGAGGTAGCGCAAGGAAACAGACGAAAGAAATGGCCCAACCCCCCCCCCCCATACACATGTACATACACACGTCCACACACGCAAATATACATACCTACACAGCTTTCCATGGTTTACCCCAGACGCTTCACATGCCTTGATTCAATCCACTGACAGCACGTCAACCCCTGTATACCACATGACTCCAATTCACTCTATTCCTTGCCCTCCTTTCACCCTCCTGCATGTTCAGGCCCCGATCACACAAAATCTTTTTCACTCCATCTTTCCACCTCCAATTTGGTCTCCCTCTTCTCCTCGTTCCCTCCACCTCCGACACATATATCCTCTTGGTCAATCTCTCCTCACTCATTCTCTCCATGTGCCCAAACCATTTCAAAACACCCTCTTCTGCTCTCTCAACCACGCTCTTTTTATTTCCACACATCTCTCTTACCCTTACGTTACTTACTCGATCAAACCACCTCACACCACACATTGTCCTCAAACATCTCATTTCCAGCACATCCATCCTCCTGCGCACATCTCTATCCATAGCCCACGCCTCGCAACCATACAACATTGTTGGAACCACTATTCCCTCAAACATACCCATTTTCGCTTTCCGAGATAATGTTCTCGACTTCCACACATTTTTCAAGGCTCCCAAAATTTTCGCCCCCTCCCCCACCCTATGATCCACTTCCGCTTCCATGGTTCCATCCGCTGACAGATCCACTCCCAGATATCTAAAACACTTCACTTCCTCCAGTTTTTCTCCATTCAAACTCACCTCCCAATTGACTTGACCCTCACCCCTACTGTACCTAATAACCTTGCTCTTATTCACATTTACTCTCAACTTTCTTCTTCCACACACTTTACCAAACTCAGTCACCAGCTTCTGCAGTTTCTCACATGAATCAGCCACCAGCGCTGTATCATCAGCGAACAACAACTGACTCACTTCCCAAGCTCTCTCATCCCCAACAGACTTCATACTTGCCCCTCTTTCCAGGACTCTTGCATTTACCTCCCTTACAACCCCATCCATAAACAAATTAAACAACCATGGAGACATCACACACCCCTGCCGCAAACCTACATTCACTGAGAACCAATCACTTTCCTCTCTTCCTACACGTACACATGCCTTACATCCTCGATAAAAACTTTTCACTGCTTCTAACAACTTGCCTCCCACACCATATATTCTTAATACCTTCCACAGAGCATCTCTATCAACTCTATCATATGCCTTCTCCAGATCCATAAATGCTACATACAAATCCATTTGCTTTTCTAAGTATTTCTCACATACATTCTTCAAAGCAAACACCTGATCCACACATCCTCTACCACTTCTGAAACCGCACTGCTCTTCCCCAATCTGATGCTCTGTACATGCCTTCACCCTCTCGATCAATACCCTCCCATATAATTTACCAGGAATACTCAACAAACTTATACCTCTGTAATTTGAGCACTCACTCTTATCCCCTTTGCCTTTGTACAATGGCACTATGCACGCATTCCGCCAATCCTCAGGCACCTCACCATGAGTCATACATACATTAAATAACCAAGATGTGAAAAAAGGAGAGATAGGTAGTATGTTTGAGGAAAGGAACCTGGATGTTTTGGCTCTGAGTGAAACGAAGCTCAAGGGTAAAGGGGAAGAGTGGTTTGGAAATGTCTGGGGAGTGAAGTCAGGGGTTAGTGAGAGGACAAGAGCAAGGGAAGGAGTAGCAATACTCCTGAAACAGGAGTTGTGGGAGTATGTGATAGAATGCAAGAAAGTAAATTCTCGATTAATATGGGTAAAACTGAAAGTTGATGGAGAGAGGTGGGTGATTATTGGTGCATATGCACCTGGGCATGAGAAGAAAGATCATGAGAGGCAAGTGTTTTGGGAGCAGCTAAATGAGTGTGTTAGCGGTTTTGATGCACGAGACCGGGTTATAGTGATGGGTGATTTGAATGCAAAGGTGAGTAATGTGGCAGTTGAGGGAATAATTGGTATGCATGGGGTGTTCAGTGTTGTAAATGGAAATGGTGAAGAGCTTGTAGATTTATGTGCTGAAAAAGGACTGATGATTGGGAATACCTGGTTTAAAAAGCGAGATATACATAAGTATACTTATGTAAGTAGGAGAGATGGCCAGAGAGCGTTATTGGATTACGTGTTAATTGACAGGCGCGCGAAAGAGAGACTTTTGGATGTTAATGTGCTGAGAGGTGCGACTGGAGGGATGTCTGATCATTATCTTGTGGAGGCTAAGGTGAAGATTAGTATGGGTTTTCAGAAAAGAGGAGTGAATGTTGGGGTGAAGAAGGTGGTGAGAGTAAGTGAGCTTGGGAAGGAGACCTGTGTGGGGAAGTACCAGGAGAGACTGTGTACAGAATGGAAAAAGGTGAGAACAATGGAAGTAAGGGGAGTGGGGGAGGAATGGGATGTATTTAGGGAATCAGTGATGGATTGCGCAAAAGATGCTTGTGGCATGAGAAGAGTGGGAGGTGGGCTGTTTAGAAAGGGTAGTGAGTGGTGGGATGAAGAAGTAAGAGTATTAGTGAAAGAGAAGAGAGAGGCATTTGGACGATTTTTGCAGGGAAAAAATGCAATTGAGTGGGAGAAGTATAAAAGAAAGAGACAGGAGGTCAAGAGAAAGGTGCAAGAGGTGAAAAAAAGGGCAAATGAGAGATGGGGTGAGAGACTATCAGTAAATTTTAGGGAGAATAAAAAGAAAAAAGATATATATATATATATATATATATATATATATATATATATATATATATATATATATATATATATATATTTATATATATATATATATATATATATATATATATATATATATATATATATATATACAGGGTAAAGGTGAAAGTTATAGAAACCTGAACAAAAAGTGCAAAAGCTGCAACACATGAATATAAAAGAAAGAGGGTATTTCTGTTCTTTCAATAACCATGTACTGTCATATAGTGTCTGCAAAAACCCTTGTCCACCTGCCTGTACATTTTCAAAGGCGATGTCACACTTACAATTCAGTACTTTCTCTATCCTTTGGCCTTGGCTACCATCTGCAGATCTCTGGGCATGGAATGCACAAGGTTACTGAAGTATTCTATGTCCATTTTTGGGGTCCAATGGGTCTTGATCTCATGAATGAGGTAAAGCACTGATGAAATACTGCAGGAAGTAGCCACCTATTTGTAAGGTCTGAGCTGCCAGTGCACCTAGAAATCTCAGATGCACCCACATTCTCTTGCTTCAAGGAGAGGATTTGGGTTTTCACCTCCTAAGAAAGATAAGAGCTAACCATCTTGAAGCAAAGGTGAAAGAAATACAGCACCCAGAAGCAGAACTCCCAAAATGGAGTGGAAGCCAGGAGGAGTAAAGAAATAACATCTTCCCCTCAAGACAGCCAGAAGCACACTAAGGAAGGTTGTTGGGGCTCACACAGTCAGAAACACTAGTCTCAGTGACCAGATGCATGATGATTTCACCCTGAAGCTATCATATGCTTGTAACCACAATAAACCTTAAGTGTGCATTAGCTCCTAAAATTCATGAGGGACAGAAAATGTGTTTTGCAGACATATGTCTGCCTCTGCCTCACTAGCTGCCCTCTTTCCCAGCCATTCATGATACTTTTTTGCTATAGAAGTCAGTCAACTAATTTTTCTATAAAAATGTTTGATAGTTTAGTAAGCCACCACTTCAGTGGTTGTCAAGTTGAACTCCTCTGACCCAGGTAGTTGTCTTTTCTTTCTGCCTAACCCACACATGGACTACTGGCATTCTGTCCACAAACATACAATCTCTCCTTGTTGCAAATAAGATCTGACAGTACTTAACTCACACAGCTAATTCTTTGTTACTAAATTATCCTGTTGTTAGCACTATGCAACAGCATTATCTTTTGGCAAAATGGTAAGAGCAATAGACAGAAGTAGTAGGTAAGAACATTTAGGTAGGAGCATTAGGTAAAAGTTGTAGGTAGAAACATTTAGCTTGAGCATTAAGTAGTAGTAATCGGTACAAACAATAGGCTGGAGCATTAGGTAGCAGTAATCAGTACGAACATTAAGCTGGAGCATTAGGTAGTAGTCTGTCGGAACATTAAGCTGGAGCATTAGGTAGTAGTAGTCACTAGGAACATTAGGTAGGGGCCTCTGCATACACTGCAATAGAGGTGCTCTCTGCCAGTGACCTTTTATGGTGAGGCACCAAAGGCAAAGAGACTGCACTGGAGTTCACTAATTATGGATACTCTACTGCCATGGCCACCCCCTTCAGGAATTGCCAGGAAGGAACAGGTGCTTAAGATACAGATAGACTGATAGAATATTTATTATTTATTTATCATACTTTGTCGCTGTCTCCTGCGTTAGCGAGGTAGCGCAGGGAAACGGACAAAAGAATGGCCCAACCCACCCACATACACATGTATATACATACACGCCCACACACCCACATATACATACCTATACATTTCAACGTATACATACATATACATACACAGACATATACATACATACATACACATGTACATATTCATACTTGCTGCCTTCATCCATTCCCATCGCCACCCTGCCACACGATATGGCACCCCCCCTCCCCCCACGCGCGCGCAAGGTAGCACTAGGAAAAGACAACAAAGGCCACATTCGTTAACACTCAGTCTCTAGCTGTCATGTGTTATGCACCAAAACCACACCTCCCTTTCCACATTCAGGCTCCACAAAACTTTCCATAGTTTGCCCCAGATGCTTCACATCCCCTGGTTCAATCCATTGACAGCACATCAACTCCAGTATATTGCATCGTTCCAATTCACTCTATTCCTTGCAAACCTTTAACCCTCCTGCATGTTCAGGCCCCGAGCACTCAAAATCTTTTTCACTCCAACCTTCCACCTCTAATTTGGTCTCCCACTTCTCCTCGTTCCTTCTACCTCTGACACATATATCCTCTTTGTCAATCTTTCCTCACTCATTCTCTCCATGGGACCAAACCATTTCAATACACCCTTTTCTGCTCTTTCAACCACACTCTTTTTCTCATCACACATCTCTCTTACCCTTTCATTACTTACTGGATCAAACCACCTCACACCACATATTGTCCTCAAACATCTCATTTGCAGTGCATCCACCCTCCTCTCCACAACCTTATCTATAGCCCATGCCTCGCAACCATATAACATAGTTGGAACCGCTATTCCTTCAAACATACCCAATTTTGCTCTCCAGATAACGCTCTCATTTTCCACACATTCTTCAACATTCCCAGAACCTTTGCCTCTTCCCCCATCCTGTGACTCATTTCGGCTTCCATGGTTCCATCTGCTGCTAAATCCACTTCCAAATATCTAAAACACTTCACTTCCTCCAGTTTTTCTATCAATCCTCCAGATTGATAGAAATGTATGATAAAAGAAATTATTGATTTGCCCTTTCAACTACAGTTGTATAAGAAAAAAAGACTTCCAGAACAGCTTGCAGGACAACAGTTTGTCTGATAACAACTCACCCAGGCTTCATGACATCATGTGCTAGAGTTGTGTGGCTGAACTCTTCTTTGGACTCTAGGAAAGGGTATCCATTAAGTATGATGTGGGCATCATAGATACCCTCACGACCAAATGCATCCCCAATCCACTTGCTTGCCATGACTGCTGCCATCAGAGGTACAATGTAGCGCACACCTCCAGTCAGCTCAAACATGATCACCACCAGTGACACTATAACAAATAATCATGAAGTAGATTCTACTTTCAGAGACATAAAATCATAAATGCACTCAGCAAAGTTCTCAAGTGCAAAGAAAATTGCATGGATACTGTCCTTAATGATCAACACATTTCAGTTCTTTAGGTAAACATTAAATTACACTCACTCATGACAGGGAACTGCATTAAGTAAGATATAACATTTTGATCACAAAACAACTGCATACATATAACTGAGCCTTTGAGAAAAATTCTACTTCAGCTTCTTCTATTCCTACTACTTTTGGAAAATAATTAAACACATGGGGAGTATTTCCAGTCCACACTTCCAAATTCACATAAAAACTTTAAAGATTTCTTTAGGTAAACCATACTTTATTATGCTGTCATAACTTAAAAAAATGACAAAATGTTTAATAGAGTATTTCATCAATAAGTTCAAGAAAAAAAATTAACCTTATATACTATCATTCTTAAAAGAAAATTATCAATAAAAAACATCTAAATATGAAACACTGGTGCCCTTACTGAAATTAACTAATAAACTGTGAAGTCATATGCAATTCATGGGGAAGATATCATGTTACTAAAATTCATTTACAAAATTAAAGTCATGTTTACAGAAATAAACTAATGTTGAAGTAGAAACAATTATGTAAGTTAAAATCTACATCAAGGCAAATGATAATGTAATTATTACCAGTCATGCGAGTGACTCCCCCAAGGACAGCAGCAGCCCCAACCATAGCATAAAGGCCTGGAGTGATGCAGTTCTCTCCTGTGCTGCATTCCCCAGCAAACACTGCCCACTCCTGTTTGTGACTGTAAAGATAAGTCATCATCAAACATTGCAACAATACAGATCACTCCTTAGACAACAAAATAATCATTCAAAAGTACCTTTAAAAGCATGTCTTTTGTTCTTTGTCATAAATCACTATTTTCCAATATATAACACAAAGGCCCATGCACTACCCTCCCTACATAATTTTCAAAGATATACCACTAACAAAGCTACTCTCACTTCCACTGCTCCATCTGAAACATCTCCCTAAGATTTTCTACCACTCACCTCACTAAATCATAAAACTTCAGTAATTCTTTTTACTACAACTTCTTACATTCCACATCCAACTTTTTATTATTCTGACCTCTCCCAAATACCATAGCTTCAATTAAGTTTATAATTTTCCCACCTTATTAATCCTAAATAATCCCTTGCATGTCTTTTTTTTCTTCTAGGTGCTTCAATGTTTTCAGCTTCTTTGCAATGTCTTTTTTTTCCCAATAGTTATTCCACACTCTCCTGACCTCTAATACTAGTTCCACTATCAATAATTCATACCATCATCCTAATCAGTTCTCTAAAGTACAGTAACCTCTCAACTTCATCTGGTATCACAAGCAATCTCCCATACATAACTAGTATACCCTCATTTTCCATACAAACCTTCCTTCTGAACCCATTTATCATCTTGCAAAACAGCACAACTTTCTCTCATAGATCTTCATTCATTCTGAATTTCACAGGTGCTTTGTTGTTTTCCTTTTATTCATATTCAACACTACATTATAAAATCTAATCCAACATTGTTAATTCCTATGATTAACCTTCTTCCAAACTCTCTTCTTATTAGCCACCTTCCTTAAATCTTTAATCCATCATGCTGTTCCTCTCTTTCCACAACCTTTTCTTACCCTCCCACACTCCTCTGTAGCAACCTTCATTAATGCATGCTTCAAGTGCCTCAGTATTACCTCAACTTCACTTCATACTGCTTCAATTCTATCCCTAAGCACATTCTTCACATTTTCATTTCTTATTTTCTCTTTAATCTTCTTTTCTCCTGTATTCATTTTTCCACTCCTAACCACAAAAAATGAAAGGTTTACCCACAGTACCTTCAGGAAGATATAAACACAAGGTTGGTTACTACAGAGGCAACATACAATAAGTCATTTACCAAACAAAACTCTCACAGCAACTTGGATATAATATTACAACTATGACAGAGGGTAAACAGGCATTGAACAATTGGCAAAACTATCATACTAACATGATGCAGGCTTAAACAGGATTACTGTAAAGACAACACAAAAGGAGTCTAACCTAGGATATAGCTATCAGTACCTTGGAGATATACACATGAAATGACTATAATGACTAAACCTACAGTGCCAATCCCTGGATAAAACTACCAAAATGACTGAGATACTGAGATAAATGGAATTAACTATAAAGACAATAGATAGGCAACCTTAAAACAACTGCCATGATGAGTTGAAATAAATACTGGATTTACATAGATGTGGCACTCAAGATATCACACCTAGAACAAAACTTTCAAAGTGATATTCATGTGGTAAATACATGGTACAAATATAGAAACATACAAAAACATGAAACAGATCATACCTTTGATGACATTATCAATTAACTTAAAAATATGTCAAAAGCAAATCCATAACTCTAATTCACACAAAATTTCCTGAGGAAGATGGTATACTCACTAAGCTAGCTGCTCCATACCAATGCCCACTAGACGCCCAATGATGGCACCCATGGCTAGGGAAGGAATGAAGAGACCACAGGGCACCTTTATTCCAAACGTGAACACCGTAACAACACACTGTTCAATTAAAAAAGAATGGATTTTGAGTTTCTGAAATCTCAATTCTTGGCTCTAACAGAGAAAACCAAGGATAAAGTTCTTCCAAAGTATATATCTAAACATATTACCATGGCCTCCATCAGCAATAACAATGCACAATCAGAATGCTATCAACACAGTGTAATCTAGTCCACCAAGATTATTATGGCTAACAACAGACGGCATCTTTCAACTTCCTCACGTCCCTGACAAGACAGTTTTTGAAGAACAACTGTCCAAGTGTACAATTTCAAATGGCAAACAGGTGGTCTTCTAGGCATATCTTTAGCTTCCTATGTAAAGATATTACACTGGCCCAGCTAGCAGCAGTAGCACCATGAGATACCAAATGTTGACCAGCTTCTTGACAAAATTTTGATAATTTACTAAAATTGGTTGTTCCATTGTAGTACTACAGTACTACTGAATCAGCACTAGCTTGTTACTAATCAAAGATCAAATGGAAAATCAGCAGCTCATGCAGCCTCATCAAAGATACACAGTATATTCAAGGACTGGTTTAAAATACCTAAATTATTCCCATTTCATTACAAACAATATGCACAATTCAGAATACAAAATCAATGATACAGTTGATTCTGGAGCTCACCTTTTTGAGAGGACATTCTACACAAACTAGAAGCAATCAAACACTTGCCCTAATTCACATCTGTATCATATAAGTGCTCTAGGCATATCATCCTCACCAATCATTTGGCTTTCTCAAGGCTGCCCATTTCCTTAAGCACAAGTCATTTTACAATCTACTTTCTTAACAAGAGCATGGATTTCACAATGAAAGATCCTTTCATAAGAGGATTTCTGTATATCATCAGAGCCCTTGTAGTTAGGGTAAGCAAGTGGACCTTGGGAAAAATCATTTTAATGGTAACCAACGTGCCATGGACAAAAGTACGCTTAATCTGTGGTTGCGTTGACAGATATAGAGTTTAACTGGAGGCAAGTAAATATCAGAATAGCATTCACGTTCATGGATAAGGAATTAGAAAGCTGTTCACATCATATATAGAAAGCTAGATGTGTTATTAAATATGCCCAACTAGAAGAAAGATGAGTGAGGGGTGACCTGATCACAACCTTTCAGTTTCTAAAAAGATGTAAACAGTGAATAGCTCAAGGGATGCAGATATAGAACAACCATAGGACATAAGATGAAAGTAAGCACAAAACTAGTTAAACTAGAAAGTAGTAAAAAGATGTGAAGAAGTATCTGTATACTAGAAAGGATAGTGGATAAATGGAATAAATGACTGAAGACATGGTTAAAGCTGACAGTATACAAAAATTAAAGTTGTATAAAATCGCTACCTCGCAAATGCGGGAGACAGCGACAAAGTATAATAAAAAAAATATAATAAATAATTAAAAATGCTCAAGAGAAGAGGTCCTAGTAAAATTCCCTCCCTATACAGTAAAAACAGGTAATTACATAACTGAAATGTATGATGGGGAAGTTTTTTCCATGATACGTCCAAAGAAGCCAGCAGAACCTTGCCCTTAAAGTTATAAGACAAAGATCATCATAGCTTCTTAAAAAAATGACAGGTATGTTATACAAACCTGGTGAATGAAGAATCACTACACAAAATTGTTGGTATGAACTAGTGGTGGACCATCAAGTTAAAGATATGGGGGTTTTAAACTGTACAAGTAAGGTTATTTCCAACTTGAAAATTACAGACAGGTAGTAATAAATGGATAAACCAAAATACCGAGGGACACGGATGTATTCTCATTCACAACCAAGTCTGTAATATGATATAATCAGTAACTGAATAAATAATTTATGTGCTGTATTACACACAATGGACAAAGAAATTGGAAAAAAATACTTAAAACTACCTACTGAAAAGTACTTAAAACTACTTAAAAATGGCTCATATATTCATATTAACATATGAGGGTTGCATTCCTCCTAAAAGCACTAAGTGGAACTGTTAAAAAGGTAAAAAAGAACCTGATGCCTGACCTTGAAGACAAGTGCAAGTGCAAGAAGCCATACTGCTTGAAGAACTCCTGGACCTGCTGCTGCAATCTCAATGGCTGTGTTGGCACTCGTAAAATTTCGATGGTAATCACTGTAAGTACATTTTTAACATACACACAAAACTTGAACAAAGACGAAAATCTCAGTTTAAACAATGATTTCAAAACAAAATCTGTAATATAACATTGACTTTTTACTCAAATGGCACCAACATCATGGTTTGTGATCTTTCTGTGTAAATATCAATTTAATGCACTGTTTCTTATGTACAAAATTTGGCACAAGCAACAATCTTTTTTTGACAGAAACAAGTAGAAAAATGCTATATTAAATTCAGCTTCAGCAAAGATGATCTCTGAAAGATATAATGGCATTAGCAATGTTGCAGGGAAACTTAACTCTAATACATGAGCTCATTTAAAGCTGATGATGGTGGTATGTGAGACTAATCAGCCTGTCTGTTTATCAATTATCATCGCTCCATTCTCAAATTTAATAGGGTGGATCAGCTATGCAAAATCTAAGCTACATCACTTAAACACATTTTCAGCCCATGAAACATCTTTTCCACACTCAAAAAAATACTTTTTCACTTTACACACGGAGCTGATGTATCAGTAAAGACCAGTATCTCTATTTGTACCCTCTCCATACAAAAAATACTTCTCTGCATCTGATCCCTAGCCAACCCAATAACATATTCATCTGAAACATCCCTGTCTTCCACAGTCCAACTCTCCTCCTTGTACTTCTACTGTACTGCTTAATTTTTTTTTTTTTGCTTTGTCGCTGTCTCCCGCGTTTGCGAGGTAGCGCAAGGAAACAGACGAAAGAAATGGCCCAACCCACCCCCATACACATGTATATACATACGTCCACACACGCAAAATATACATACCTACACAGCTTTCCATGGTTTACCCCAGACGCTTCACATGCCCCGATTCAATCCACTGACAGCACGTCAACCCCGGTATACCACATCGCTCCAATTCACTCTATTCCTTGCCCTCCTTTCACCCTCCTGTATGTTCAGGCCCCGATCACACAAAATCTTTTTCACTCCATCTTTCCACCTCCAATTTGGTCTCCCTCTTCTCCTCGTTCCCTCCACCTCCGACACATATATCCTCTTGGTCAATCTTTCCTCACTCATTCTCTCCATGTGCCAAAACCATTTCAAAACACCCTCTTCTGCTCTCTCAACCACGCTCTTTTTATTTCCACACATCTCTCTTACCCTTACGTTACTTACTCGATCAAACCACCTCACACCACACATTGTCCTCAAACATCTCATTTCCAGCACATCCATCCTCCTGCGCACAACTCTATCCATAGCCCACGCCTCGCAACCATACAACATTGTTGGAACCACTATTCCTTCAAACATACCCATTTTTGCTTTCCGAGATAATGTTCTCGACTTCCACACATTCTTCAAGGCTCCCAGAATTTTCGCCCCCTCCCCCACCCTATGATCCACTTCCGCTTCCATGGTTCCATCCGCTGCCAGATCCACTCCCAGATATCTAAAACACTTCACTTCCTCCAGTTTTTCTCCATTCAAACTCACCTCCCAATTGACTTGACCCTCAACCCTACTGTACCTAATAACCTTGCTCTTATTCACATTTACTCTTAGTACTGCTTAATATCTTCACTAAAAACAGCCATATGTTCGACATGATCATACCAACCTAAAAGACTTTCATCCATGTGTCTTTCATATGACTTTACACCATATATCTTTCCTAATTCCAACTATGCTATGCAAATTATCTTTTGATATCTTTAATTTGGATAAAGGATTACTCTGACATATAATTGCTTCTGCTCAGGAAGTCTCAGAGTTTCAATCATCTGCCTAACTTCTTTGCTTATAAAGGACAAGACATTAGCTCTAAGCAGACCAAAATTCCAGTATAGCATGATAAATAATTCTCTAATGCTTCCATTTCTACACATTTCCACATACTTAACTGTTAATGCATTTGCACAGTCTTCATTCTAGATGTAAGAATAAATTAAGGTGCATAAAAAAAGACAGCAAGCCAATAACACTGCTGAAAGTTTGATGTTCAGCAGCCCTAAAGTTTAAAGATTGTTCTGCTAAGACCAACCTCATCACAATCCACAGCTCACAAAGCATAATGTGAGACAGACAATATCACTTATCTGCCATTATTTTGCATGGATTAGCTAATAGCTGGTATAGGTTGCCAACAAAGGTAGACAAAGTATTCAGGTTGATGAAATTATAAAACATATTCATGAAATAAGTTGCAATTCTGTATAAAGAAATCTTAAACATTAAAGCAAGCTTAAAGCACAACACTATCATATACCTGACCCCCAACATGACAGGGCACTGGTTAGCAGCAGAGTACTTGCTCAACCTGATCTGATCTGAGATGGACAGCCATGGAGAGCTGGAGGAAATATTTACAATGCATGTATACATCCAGATTTTTCACTGACATTATCATCATCACTTGACATGCTAAAAAATGGTGAAACTGAGAATAAAAGAGTGCTATGCTGTATGTTCATATGATCAATTGCACTATCATAAAATAAATAATACAAAGTTTTGTTAGAAAAAAAATAAGTATTAAATCTTAAGGTTTCAATTATATAGAAGCAAAAACAAATATTACTACATAAATAATTTTCATAACAGAGAAGTAATGTAAGAAAGCTTTAAAATCCATCAAAACATAAAGGGTAGCAAAAATTGAAAACGGTGTCATGCTGTATGTTTAAAAACTAGGCGTGCACCATGAGATACCCGTGTTGCATGCATTGCATATTCTTTTGGGAGAGAAATAAGAATGGGTGGAAATATTGTTTGGAAAATAATAAAAACACCTATATCAATAATGCAGGAATGGCGAATATGTATGAAAATGAAAATATCAACATCCATGATCATTGGTGAAATTTTCTCTAAGTCATGAGCAAGATTAACTTTCAGGTTTTGCATTTTAATACGAGGCATAAATCAGGAACAATCCAAACTAAATTTCAGGAAAAATTGACTCTCAATTCATGGGTCTTTTGCCATTCAGTTCTTAGGATGCTACGAAATAAATAAATAAGGTATACAATTTGATACTTCTGACCTTTCCCTTATGGGTCAATTCAATTCTTCAAGTAAAGAGCTAGTTTAAGTTCCAAGTTAAGATTATTAATAAAGGATATAACTCAAGCATGTTCATTCACTTCTCTGGATACCAGAAAACAGCTGTGTAAACTATGTAGTTTGATTCATCTGACCTACCCCTTAAGGCTCAAGTCAACTTATCTTCACTAAAATAAGGTGTGACTCATCTGCCATGCTATGCAGTTACACAATGAAGAACCTGATCTAAGGTAGCATCACAAATTTCAACATCATTCTTGAGAATATGTAATAAATGAAGAATAAAGATATGAATACAAAAGGGGAGAAAGGAATAGGAAGTTGCATAAGTGGTTTAGTTAAATCACAGAAAGCTGTGTTGACTTCCAGAGGTGTTACTGAATTTTCAACGATGAAAATGAAACACCATGCAAGCTGTGACCAATATGTTTCATGGAAATTCTTTATGGTTATCCCCCTTTCCCACTTGAAAACAGATGACTGTCTGGAGACCTGTAATTACCTAACAGCTGGATAAAGATTATTTTCACACTTTTTTTAAACTATGAAAATGGAAGCTGGTATGGAAGGTAATACTGAAAATTACCTTATGGAACTTTTAATAAAACTGATGCTTCAACAATGTATAACAAATTTTCATATTAGAATAAAATGTTAATCTAATTTAGCAAAAATTATTACATGAAATCATCCAGACATTATGATCAGCTAATATTAACCTTTACATGCTCCCTCTGCCATGATACAAACCCTTAAAGGTCTGCTCCTGTTGTCACAATGAATTAAAGCTTCCTACATTTGTTTAAAATCCCACATGATGTTTGCATTCACCAATTATGCAATGATGTCACTAGTAACATACTGACACAACTGGGAAAAATATCATAAATCTCAGTCACACACATCTGGGTGGGAAGGTACGAGTTGAGTTACACTACTGTAGCTAGTTTTTTGAATGAGAGAAAATTATTAAGGTTTGAGTGTTGATATTTTTGGCTCAAATAAAGTTGCTTGCTCATTCATGTAAACAAAGTTCTGTCTGTGCACACAACATACAGACATGCAAAAAACATGCATCATAAGTACACAGCTATCTTAATGGCAGTCATACACACACACTACCAAGAGAGCATGATATTTTATACACTTTTCTGATGATGAAAGAGACCTGTTTCCTAGGGAGCTGAGTTTTGTTTCATTCTGCAACATTTTGTACTTACACAATAATTTAGGAACAGTGTATCAACTTACAACAATTTACTTCACCTGGAAACAAATATCTAAATAAAATTAGTTTTATATATCATGTCTAAAAGACTTCTTTTTTAATGATATATTTTTTTCATTTTTCAAAGCATTTGTGTACTTATAAAAGATATTCCATTGATGTCAAAGCATAACACCATCCAATCTGCATCTCCCAACTGTCAAAATACATTAATTTGAGTTCACTGTTACACATCAATTACAGCATACACATTAAATGCTAGCCTTTCATTATGTCTGGAAGACTGTTACCTTTATATAACAAAAATATATAGTACCATGGATTTCCTAAGGTTTGCCCTTAATAGGTTAACCTGCCATGAATTCAGGAAAAAAAGTGAACAAGAAACAGATATACAGTACTATGAATTATCTTATGCCTTAAATCATGGGTGAACCATCTGTATATTCAAAAAAACAGAGCACTACATACAGTAAGGCTGATCTCACTCAGTTCCTTCAAACTGGCTGATCTACTCACCACAGGCTGTCATTGTTGGCAACACCACACTGGGAAAATAGCAGGTAGATGAGGTTCGAGGTGTTCATACGCGTGTAAGGGTTGGGATAAGCTATGAATGCTGTGATGAGAGTGACAATAAGCACTTCCAAGCGGGGATACTGGCCCATCAGAGAAGTCTTGCGAAACCGACACCACATGATATTAAATTTGATGAAAAGAGTGCCAATGATGCCCTGCAATACAAATACTGACACTAAAATCTGAAAGTGGCATGTGATAGGTGATGTATAAAGTTCTATAAGGAAAAATATGAAGCATTAGTAGTTTATCTATCTATTCATAACCACCCCAATTTCCCTTTCCAAGAAAGAGTCTTAGCATAACCCAGAAATTCTTCCCTGGGGCTCCTGTAGCTCCAAGGTTACACTACTGGTAAAAAAAGAAAAAAATGGACTTCACTGGACAGGAAATTTCTTCATTGAGACTGTACCCTTAATGATACAGTCTCATCAAAGGTAACTTTACACTTGTGGTGAAACCTTGAGCAGGTGGAGTCATAGTAATAAAGAGCAATAGTATTAAACAACATGATGGATATCTCTTTGGATGGAAGATGATGACAATGATGAAATTTCTATGATCATCCTGCTGAAGAAATGCAGTTATAGCCTATGCATATTTAGCATTACCTTTTTAAATCGAAGATTTTTTCCCCTTGAATGAACATCGAAAGTTCACCAACTTTCTTGTTTCTGGAAAAATCAGCCTAAGCTAACTGAATACAGCAAAAAAATTTTCATGACTCACTAATATTTTCCTATAAAGGAAAGAAAGTTACTACCAAAAGTGGGCACTCCCAACAGGTTCTGCTCTTATCAGATACAATGGAATAAAAGTAAATAGTTCCAGGTGTATTAATAAATTCAATAAAAATTGACATGCCCCAGGACAGAGATCTGTATACACATTAAAAAACAGAAATGTACACTTACCCCTATAACACCCAGAATGATGAAGGGCACCAGCTCAATGAAAATCCAGGGTTTGTTGTACTCTACATAGAACAAGACTAAATGTTCATTGCCAAAAGGGTTGATGGAACGCAAGACAAAGGCAGCCACTAAGGCAGCAAAGAATGATCTCCATAATGTCTTGAGGGGGAAGTAGTAAGAGGCCTGAGGAGAGATAAATATAAAATCATTGAATCAGGAATTACTTCTTACATTATGCATCAACTTAAATGTATCATGATCATTCCTTCTCTGATGGTAAAAATAATATGAATACCATGGGATATAGGTAAATGCAGAAATGAACAACTTACAGTCGATGTGGTATGATGCCTAAAGATTGCTTAATAAAGAACTGCAATAAATCAAGAATTACTTCTTCATAAAGGAGTTATCTAACTGCATTAGGAACATTCTACTTTCAATTAGAACACGTTCAGCTTCCGCTATCCAACAGTAAGATTGAAAGATACAAGACAGAATGAGACTGATACTGAAAAAGTGAATAAAGGATGGCATAAATACAATGAAAATACTCCTCATTAATACTGTAAGAATTTGTGATGATTAACTATATTCAGACTTTAGCAGATTTTACACTACTTCTGTGTATGTTGCAATACCAATTATTAATATCAAAATTAATCTTCTAAATGAAGAAATAGATGAAGTGACCTGTTATCATGCAATACTTTGTATATAAGAACAAACTACATTATACCAATCTTTTCAATCTTGATGAGATAGCACCAAAAAGAAATGAATGATGGTCTCACTTGCACATTTCCTATCTGACTACAATGCATATGGTACCAAAACTACAAAATAAACTTAATTACAAACAAATACAGAGCTGCAAATAATCCTACTTCTTAAAAAAGATGATACAAACTATGAGTCTGCAATCTATATTGAAAGGCATATTGCAAACATAATTCAATGTATCACCATTCAGACATAAACCATATAATGAGTATAATATTTTTTGGGTCTATTTGTAAGGGGAAAAATATAAATTCAAGTCCAAACATTCAATCCAAAGTCACAGAAATGATCACTACTGCCTCTGCATTGAAAATCCAATAAAAGTTGGTGGATAAGAAGACACTGGCCTTTGTGGTAAAGAGATCTACCACAGGAATCACTCCTAACAACAGGATACAATTGAGAGTAGCTATTCTTAATGTCACCTCCGCTGACCTCCATGAGGCATCTATCCAAATGGTAAAATTCTGCATGGGAAAACATTTGCTGACTGAAGGGGGTGTTGCTCATGGATATACCACATTGTGACTGAAAACACTGTTTTGATCCCAGAAGTCTCTGTCCATAGGTGAGAAACAGTTGTGATGCAAAAGACTTACTTTTGAAACCCAAGATACTCTAACCATAAAACATTATCTTGCCCAATACTGACCAACGTCTTGCATACTGTAGTTGTTAAACGTATAAACACTGTTCCCCTTTAATGACTTTTAAATCATTTTTTTTACTTAATCACTGTTTCCCGCATCAAGTGAGGTAGCCCCAGGAAACACACGAAGAATGGCCCTTCTACTTATATACATTTTTTTTTTTTTTTTTGTCGCTGTCTCCCGCGTTTGCGAGGTAGCGCAAGGAAACAGACGAAAGAAATGGCCCAACCCACCCCCATACACATGTATATACATACGTCCACACACGCAAATATACATACCTCCACAGCTTTCCATGGTTTACCCCAGACGCTTCACATGCCTTGATTCAATCCACTGACAGCACGTCAACCCCGGTATACCACATTGCTCCAATTCACTCTATTCCTTGCCCTCCTTAGACCCTCCTGCATGTTCAGGCCCCGATCACACAAAATCTTTTTCACTCCATCTTTCCACCTCCAATTTGGTCTCCCTCTTCTCCTCGTTCCCTCCACCTCCGACACATATATCCTCTTGGTCAATCTTTCCTCACTCATTCTCTCCATGTGCCCAAACCATTTCAAAACACCCTCTTCTGCTCTCTCAACCACGCTCTTTTTATTTCCACACATCTCTCTTACCCTTACGTTACTTACTCAATCAAACCACCTCACACCACACATTGTCCTCAAACATCTCATTTCCAGCACATCCATCCTCCTGCGCACAACTCTATCCATAGCCCACGCCTCGCAACCATACAACATTGTTGGAACCACTATTCCTTCAAACATACCCATTTTTGCTTTCCGAGATAATGTTCTCAACATCCACACATTCTTCAAGGCTCCCAGAATTTTCACCCCCTCCCCCACCCTATGATCCATTTCCGCTTCCATGGTTCCATCCGCTGCCAGATCCACTCCCAGATATCTAAAACACTTCACTTCCTCCAGTTTTTCTCCATTCAAACTCACCTCCCAATTGACTTGACCCTCAACCCTACTGTAACTAATAACCTTGCTCTTATTCACATTTACTCTTAACTTTCGTCTTTCACACACTTTACCAAACTCAGTCACCAGCTTCTGCAGTTTCTCACATGAATCAGCCACCAGCGCTGTATCATCAGCGAACAACAACTGACTCACTTCCCAAGCTCTCTCATCCCCAACAGACTTCATACTTGCCCCTCTTTCCAAAACTCTTGCATTCACCTCCCTAACAACCCCATCCATAAACAAATTAAACAACCATGGAGACATCACACACCCCTGCCGCAAACCTACATTCACTGAGAACCAATCACTTTCCTCTCTTCCTACACGTACACATGCCTTACATCCTCGATAAAAACTTTTCACTGCTTCTAACAACTTGCCTCCCACACCATATATTCTTAATACCTTCCACAGAGCATCTCTATCAACTCTATCATATGCCTTCTCCAGATCCATAAATGCTACATACAAATCCCATTGCTTTTCTAAGTATTTCTCACATACATTCTTCAAAGCAAACACCTGATCCACACATCCTCTACCATTTCTGATACCACACTGCTCTTCCCCAATCTGATGCTCTGTACATGCCTTCACCCTCTCAATCAATACCCTCCCATATAATTTACCAGGAATACTCAACAAACTTATACCTCTGTAATTTGAGCACTCACTCTTATCCCCTTTGCCTTTGTACAATGGCACTATGCACGCATTTCGCCAATCCTCAGGCACCTCACCATGAGTCATACATACATTAAATAACCTTAAAAACCAGTCAACAATACAGTCACCCCCTTTTTTAATAAATTCCACTGCAATACCATCCAAACCTTCTGCCTTGCCGGCTTTCATCTTCCGCAAAGCTTTTACTACCTCTTCTCTGTTTACCAAATCATTTTCCCTAACCCTCTCACTTTGCACACCACCTCGACCAAAACACCCTATATCTGCCACTCTATCATCAAACACATTCAACAAACCTTCAAAATACTCACTCCATCTCCTTCTCACATCACCACTACTTGTTATCACCTCCCCATTTGTGCCCTTCACTGAAGTTCCCATTTGCTCCCTTGTCTTACGCACTTTATTTACCTCCTTCCAGAACATCTTTTTATTCTCCCTAAAATCTAATGATACTCTCTCACCCCAACTCTCATTTGCCCTTTTTTTCACCTCTTGCACCTTTCTCTTGACCTCCTGTCCCTTTCTTTTATACATCTCCCACTCAATTGCATTTTTTCCCTGCAAAAATCGTCCAAATGCCTCTCTCTTCTCTTTCACTAATACTCTTACTTCTTCATCCCACCACTCACTACCCTTTCTAATCAACCCACCTCCCACTCTTCTCATGCCACAAGCATCTTTTGCGCAATCCATCACTGATTCCCTAAATACATCCCATTCCTCCCCCACTCCCCTTACTTCTATTGTTCTCACCTTTTTCACTTATATACATACATTTATATATAAACGCCCATAAACGCACATATACATATACATTACTATCATTATCATTATACTTCGTCGCTGTCTCCCACATTAGTGAGATAGCGCAGGGAAACAGACGAATGAATGGCCCAACCCACCCACATAAACATGTACATACATACACACCCACACACACACATATACCTACCTATACATTTCAACGTATACATACGCATACATACACAGACATTTACATATATACACATGTACATATTCATACATGCTACCTTCATCCATTCCCGTTGCCACCCTGCCACACATGAAATGCCAACCCCCTCCCCACGCACACGAGGGGTAACGCTAGGAAAAGACAACATAGGCCACATTCATTCACACTCATTCTCTAGCTGTCATGTGTAATGCACTGAAACCACAGCTCCCTTTCCACACCCAAGCCCCACAAAGCTTTCCATGGTTTACCCCAGACGCTTCACATGCCCTGGTTCAAGCCACTGACAGCACGTTGACCCTGGTATACCTCATCGTTCCAATTCACTCTATTCCTTACACGCCTTTCACCCTCATGAATGTTCAGGCCCCGATCGCTCAAAAACTTTTTCACTCAATTCTTCCACCTCCAATTTGGTCTCCCACTTCTCATTCCTCCATGTGACCAAACCATTTCAATACACCCTCTTCTGCTCTCTCAACCACACTCTTTTTAATACCACAAATCTCATGTGCATACACACACAGACATACACATATATATACTATTTCTTTTCTTTTTTATTAAACTTATCGCCATCTCCCGCGTTAGCGAGATGGTGCAAGGAAACACACGAAAGAATGGCCCAACCCACCCACATACACATGTATACACATAAAAGCCCACACATGCACATATACATACCTATACATTTCAACGTATACATACATATACATACAAAGACATATATATATCCCTGGGGATAGGGGAGAAAGAATACTTCCCACGTATTCCCTGCGTGTCGTAGAAGGCGACTAAAAGGGGAGGGAGCGGGGGGGCTGGAAATCCTCCCCTCTCGTTTTTTTTTTTTTTTTTTTTTTTTTTTTTTTTTTTTCCAAAAGAAGGAACAGAGGGGGCCAGTTGAGGATATTCCAAAAAAAGGCCCAGTCCTCTGTTCTTAGCGCTACCTCGCTAACGCGGGAAATGGCGAATAGTTTAAAAAAAAAAAAAAAAAAAAAAAAAAAAAAAAAATATATATATATATATATATTTCTTTCTTTCATACTATTCGCCATTTCCCGCCTTAGCGAGGTAGCGTTAAGAAAAGAGGACTGGGCCTTTGAGGGAATATCCTCACCTGGCTCCCTTCTCTGTTCCTTCTTTTGGAAAATTAAAAAAAAACAAGAGGGGAGGATTTCCAGCCACCCACTCCCTTCCCTTTTAGTCGCCTTCTATGACACGCAGGGAATACGGGTGGAAGTATTCTTTCTCCCCTATCCCCAGGAAATATTTTTTTTTTTTTTGCTTTGTCGCTGTCTCCCGCGTTTGCAAGGTAGCGCAAGGAAACAGACGAAAGAAATGGCCCAACCCACCCATATACACATGTATATACATGCACGTCCACACACGCAAATATACATACCTATACATCTCAATGTGCACATATATATACACACACAGACACATACATATATACACATGTACATAATTCATACTGTCTGCCTTTATTTATTCCCATCGCCACCTCACCACACATGGAATAACATCCCCCTCCCCCCTCATGTGTGTTAGGTAGCGCTAGGAAAAGACAACAAAGGCCCCATTCGTTCACACTCAGTCTCTAGCTGTCATGTAATAATGCCCGAAGCCACAGCTCCCTTTCCACATCCAGGCCCCACACAACTTTCCATGGTTTACCCCAGATGCTTCACATGCCCTGATTCAATCCAGTGACAGCACGTCAACCCCGGTATACCACATCGATCCAATTCACTCTATTCCTTGCCCTCCTTTCACCCTCCTGCATGTTCAGGCCCCGATCACTCAAAATCTTTTTCACTCCATCTTTCCACCTCCAATTTGGTCTCCCACTTCTCATTCCCTCCACCTCCGACACATATATCCTCTTTCTCAATCTTTCCTCACTCATTCTCTCCATGTGCCCAAACCATTTCAAAACACCCTCTTCTGCTCTCTCAACCACGCTCTTTCTATTTCCACACATCTCTCTTACCCTTACATTACTTACTCGATCAAACCACCTCACACCACATATTGTCCTCAAACATCTCATTTCCAGCACATCCACCCTCCTGAGCACAACTCTATCCATAGCCCATGCCTCGCAACCATACAACATTGTTGGAACCACTATTCCTTCAAACATACCCATTTTTGCTTTCCGAGATAATGTTCTCGACTTCCAAACATTCTTCAAGGCTCCCAGGATTTTCGCCCCCTCCCCCACCCTATGATTCACTTCCGCTTCCATGGTTTCATCCGCTGCCAGATCCACTCCCAGATATCTAAAGCACTTTACTTCCTCCAGTTTTTCTCCATTCAAACTTACCTCCCAATTGACTTGACCCTCAACCCTACAGTACATAATAACCTTGCTCTTATTCACATTTACATATTCATACTTGCTGCCTTCATCCATTCCCATCGGCACCCTGCCACACATGAAATAGCACCCCTCCTCCCCCAGCACACGCAGGGTAGCACTAGAAGACAAAAAAGGCCACAGTTGTTCACACTCAGTCTCTAGCTGTCATGTGTAACGCACCAAAACCACAGCTCCCTTTCCACATCCAGCCCCACATATTCATAAATAAATTTAAATTCCACAGGAGATGAATCCTGAGCTTGCCTCTGGGTAGAATGCATATGAAGAAGATCTAAGATAAAACTAAAAATAAAAGCCCAAAGTATGGATGATGAAGGTAACTGCTAGTGTTGAGTCTAACTATATCTCAGTACATTTTCATTAATAATGGCTTTCACTTGCTGAATTTTTTTTTCATTTTGACTAAATCAGGTTGAAAGTTAGAATAGATGATAGCTTAACAACTTTCACCCAGCTTACTTCCCTTACTACAACGATCAAAGTCAGGGCAGAAAAGACAACTTTTATGCAGCTTACTTCCCTTACTACAACAATCAAAGTCAGGGCAGAAAAGATCACCCAAACAATGCTTCTGTAGCTCTATACTGAGTTTCTCCTCTGAACAAAACATTTCATGTCAGATCTATTTGTGCTGTAGTCTGTTCCCCTTTGTCTAAGCATGCTTTTCTAAAGAACATTAATCTTTTTCCATCTCAGTCAAATCATGCTTTACCTATGGTTATTAATCTGAATGAAATAAGAGTACTAACTTCCTCCAAACTGAAGAGCACTCCACCAATGGGAGCTCCAAAGGCAACGGACACACCAACTGCTGCTGCTGCCGAGAGGATCTCACGCTTTTTGGCTTCATTCTTCCCATATTTAGGGAAAAGGTAGGATAAGATATTTCCTGAAAAACAAGTAAATATTTTCTAGCGATTGATTAAGTAAGGGGCATATGAATATAAAATGCTAATACATAAATCAAAAATGCAACAACCACAAGTAGAGCTGGACTGATGGAACACAATCTATGCTGCCAACAAGGACCTTCAAACTAACTCGTTACCAAAATACACATATGAGGGAGTTTCTGAATATAGGAAAAAACTTACCAATACAGCAGGCCACATGCACTAAGGGACCCTCCTTTCCCAGTGAGAGACCAGCAGAGACAGCAAGAATCATGCCAAGAGACTTGATAAGTAACGTCCACTTGCCAAGGTACCCACGGATGATGAACCCACTCAGAATAGTCTTAATCTGGACACATAGAAGAAAGATTAACTTTAAATAACTTCTCAATAACATGGCATTAATCAAATGTACAAAGCTTTAAAATAAAAATTGAAGATTGTGTATTTTTTAAGGGCAAGAGAGAGTGCTACTGGGTTTAGAATAAGAATGTGCATTATTGGAATCTGATTATCAGTAACTGACAGTTAACCACAATACAAAAGATACAAAAATAAAGATAAAAACAATACAGATACAGTGTCTGAAGCACAAAGGGATCAAGCACCTACAAAAAATGGCTTGTAGTTTATACTTTGCTATAAATGCCAAAATTATGCATTCATTCAAAAAGGGATTCCATGATCATTCCCATTTGGTAGGCCACAATAACTAAAGAAGACAATCATCATCTTCAGTTGAGGATTGAGAAGAACAAATATCATCCATATATCTCTTGCATTTTGTACAAGGCAACTAACTAAAGTTGGTGTGGAGGGCTGGAAACACTTCCCTCTTATATTATCACTTCGTGAAAAAAGCTAAGTAAGGATTCTTTTTAAAGGCTCAGTTTTGGGTGTCTGAATCTGTATTGTTATAATCAGGATGCTTCATATGAGGGGAGTAAAGAATGCATCTTTGGAGGAACTTAGCATGTACTTTGGCACCTGTGATGCAAAGAACAATATCTTGGAGATAAGAGATCTGAATGCAAGAGTGTGTGTAGTGCCTACTGAGGGGAGACATCAGGGGCAGGGAATCCCTGGTGTAAACAAAAATGGGGAAAAAGCTTGTCAAGTTTTGTGTTGAAGGAGGAATACTTATCATATACACATGGATTAAGAAAAAGTGCATGGACAAGAATATGTTGGTGAGTGAGGTTAGAATCAACATTAGTTGATAGATTATGTGCTATGTGACTGGTGCAAGGGGAGGATGATGAGTATGAATGTGCTGAGAAGTATACTATGTAAAATGTCTGATAATTCTTTGATGGGGGCAAGCATTAAGTTGGTGGTGGGTTTTATATAACTTCAACCAATATATAACGGGTTGAAGCTATGCTATAATTCTGGTATTCTGATATATTCTGTATAAAAGTTATAAAATATACTTGTACAGCATATCACAATCTTGGTAAACCCTATGCATATGTCATTCAATGGATGTGACAAATAAAGTGTGACCATGTCCATAATACAAACTATACACTCACCTCTGGTACGCCTGAACCACATGCATAAGGAGCAAACATCATGACTAATGAAGCAGCCAAGGATGCAAAGAGCAGTGACCACAGAATGTAGAATATGTATGAGATAACATATGCTCCTGCACCACCCCCAGTATGACCAAATACCTCTGGCCATGAGAACCACTGAAAAACATAATGTTTGTATTTAATTACTATCAGGTGCTACTGTACAACATGGAATGAAATAAAGGGGAATAAGAATGAATAAGTATGATATGTGGGGCTTTGTCACATTGAGAATATCAAGAATAAACTAATCTACAGTGAATATGCACAATGGTACTTGGAACATTTAAATCATTATGAATCATGCTTACCAGAGCTGACAAAATCACAAGTATGAAAGAAAAGGCTGAGTTTATAACATTTTTTACAGAAGCCAAAATGAGCAAAAACATGACCCAATAGAGGCCCCCCTCTTTATATCAATCATCAGTCTACAAAAGGGTGCTTGTATAAACATATAGACAAACATCCTAATATTATAGGATGTCCGCAAAGGTATTACTTAACTGACAAACTCATTGGCGCTCAACAGAAGGATTATACAGCATGCTTTCTTTACCCTTAAGCCTAAAAAAAATTCTAGTTGTAATAACTGTTAGTCTGTCTGCCTTAAATCATTTTGTTTGATATTACAAAACTTAAAGTTTGTAGGCTACAATAAACTCTTCAGTTTATCCAACATGATAAAAATTAAAATAAAGACAATACTAAGTATCTAAACAATATATGTCACATGAAATCCTGGTTAATACTTTCTGTACATACAGAAGCTACTTAATAACTAGCATTCCCTAATTCCTGTACCAATACTGTGGCACAGATATCTTTTGTTGTATGGTTTTTTGATGTATGGTTTTTGCACAGATGTTGTCCATGAAAAAGAAAATGAAATAATGTTAACACACACACACAAAAAAAAAAGTTTCGGAAACCACGTGTAAAATAGCAAGCCACCATCTTCAAAAGTTTCCTTACACAACACCTTAACCCACACTGGAAACTGTCTTCTGTTCTACTGTATCCCAAAACCTGACAGAAGCACTCATGCACTTGTCTGTTTCCTAATAGGTTTTATCAAACGAGTAAAATACTTACATCAGAGCAATTGTTTCCATCATAAAAAGTTTCATTTGAAGACCAGCAGCACTGCTCCTGGTTAAACCAAAATGCTTCTGGGCAGATCCCAAACCTGAGGTCTGACATCCAGCTGGTCCCTATGTCAATCATCCCTGCAACAGCACCTGTGGAGACAAAAAATTAAATAATGAAGTGGACTCCAAAAATACTTCTAATTTGCACACGGTTAAATTTTGGCATTTTCAACATAAAACAGAATTTTCACAGATGCTTGCCTCTAGTTATACAATGAAAAAAATACATGTAGGAAAACAATGCATCAATATAAAGTGCAATAAACTACATTCTTAATTCATTTATTTCATATGCAGAAGATGGATCACACCCACAGTGAAAATCCACCCCAATAAATGACAGCTTCTAACCCCCCACTCATCAATAAGCTTTGGCAACATTCAAAGGGCCTTAAGAGAGATTTCATCAGCGATGCTATCCACCAAGATACAACAAACACTAGCCTAACAATGATGATCCCTATTCCTCACCATTACCAAAAATGGCCTAACTAACCAGTTAGTTGATCCCTAACAAGTCTGGTTATCCTTTCACAACAGCAATGACCCTAACAATTATCGGGCAATCTCATTCACCACAAATGACCCAAATCATGAATATGCAGTCTAATTCAAAAGATGACTTCCACCATGATGAAACAATACTCAGCTCACCATATTAGCCCCATCTACAACCACATAGCCTGATTTACCAGTGATAACCCCAACCATAGTGAAAAGTTCTGATTCATCAGAGATGATTCCCACCATAAAATAGCCTCTCACCAATAATGACCTCCAAAACAAACAGCATGATTCATAACAAATGATTCTCCATTATGACTAAATACAGCCTATCTCATCAGCAATGACTATTGATATATGCAAAAAGCCCAGCTCATTAAAGACAATCCCTTACAATCACCACAAACAATCTGACTAACCTAAAATGACCCTTCATGATTACATAAATCATAACTCACTTCTAAAATCCCAATACAACAGGGATAACTTCATCCTGCCCACACACAACATGACTCACTACAAAGTCCCTACAATGACCACACAGACTGACTCACTTGGAATAATTCCCATCATGCCCATGCACAGTCCCTTACTTATCTGTGATGACACAAACCATGATCATACAAGGCTTCCTCCACTGATATAACACTTACATGACCAAATACTGGCCCTAGACTTAAGTGAGACTGTCCTACTTTGACTATACACATTCTCTCTATCTCAACTGTAATGTGTACCATCATTATCAAACACAGCCTCCTGGTTTAACAATTACCTCCAATAAGACTTAAAACAGTCTCTCTGAATCACCTAAAATGATGTCTAATATGACAATTCACTAGCCATGACAGTCATCAACATCTCCAAATAATTATTAATGATTCCCAAAATGACCACACACACACTCCCTGATTCCCAAACAAAAGTTCCATCGTGGGTAAATAAATCCCCCTAATCTATCTATAACGACTACACACAACTCTAAAAGTAATTATGATGATACTTTACTATAAGCCACACATGGCCCTCACATTTGTCAACGATAAATATCACTACAACCAGACACATAATACTTGACTAACCTGCAAAAACTCCCACAAGGAACACACACAGCCAACCAGACCAAGCATCATGGCCACTTTTTATCCAATCCAACATGCTTTCTTCTCTTTTCTTGATAATATAACGATGCCGCATACGATCTCTAGCTATATCTCGCTGCCAGTCAATGGTGTGAAAATCATCATACTGGCCAATTCCAAGGAATTCCTGCTCATCAGAATCCAGATGAAATGTGCTATTGTTGGTGACTGTGGGCAGAGAAGATTACGATTACCAAAAAGGATGAGAGTTTATAGATACAATAAAATACTACATTCATAAAATTCATATAAAATATTAATAACATCTCACTAATTATAACTATCTTTTGCGGGGGACTGCAGAACATAATGCCCCATTTTTAAAATTCCTCATAAAAAAAGGACACTATACTATAAACATAAGGCTAGATGGTTGTATGCACATATAATGACCAAAAAAATAAAAAACTGCAAATCTATAGTAGATTCACCATAAAAACTCGCTTTACAACATACAGGAATTTCAATAACAAGAATTGGTGACTGTAAATAATGAATATATTAAATGAAGTTTCTCATGATATTTTCCTCTAGAGCATCTAGGGATTAACTAAGCAACTTCATAAATACACCTTGAACACTAATCTGCCACAAGAATTCATCAAAAATAAGTAAATATCATCCATCTTCAGATCATTTCAGATATGTACACTCCTCTCAAGGAAAAGCTTTATCATCCAGCATCTAACAAACAAGAAAACTCTTGTATCCAAAATTTTCGATATCTAATAACATATATGCATACTGCAGAAACCAAGCTTCTGATGCAATCTGCAACAACAGATTCGCACTCCTGACATGTATCTTTGAACAACTTCTACACCCAACAGTTTTGGCATCCAATTCTAGAAAGGTATAAAATGACAGACCTTCCAGCAAAGGAGAAAAATATATATGAACTATACAAACCCCGACATCAGAAAACTGTCCTTTGTAAATGATGTGCCAGGAGACAGGTGAGAAGCATTCTTTGATAAGAGAATGCAATCTTAGTTTATCCATATCAAAGAGAATAGCTATTAAAATTTTTGCTGAATCAGAAAAAAAATAAAATGCTGTTGCTGGCAAAAACTCTAGCAAAACTCTAATTAAGAGCATACATGAATACAGTATAAATGATTCAAAGTGAAATGATCTGAAGGAAAATCAGTTTCCTGTTCCACTGCCGACTGTAAAACCTAAAGATTCACATAATCAAATGAACCTGACAGTTAAATGCACATTTTTTTGATAGTCCCGTACTTATCTAAGCCTCATCATGGCTTAAAGGCTTTTATAACCAGAGTATTCTCATTTCCATATCTGGCACAGTCTAGGTCTGGCAGATGCTGGATAATAAAACTTTTCCAGTGAATACCTTAAGATAAAGATGCATCAGCATGCAAAATCTAGTTAAGAGTGGTCATGCAGTTTCAGAGAAATACCCTGTGCCAAAATAATACCAGTGATAATGATCATTAAGGTAAAATAACAATCATAACAAAAAATCAACAACAACAATGATAATTTTAAGAAATGGATATTATTATAGGGAACAGAGGAATCATCAAAGAGTGGATTTCTTCTCTATGGCTTAGTTATCTGTTCCTGATGCTACTTCATTCAGAAAAGAAATAGCAAACATGAAAGAAAAAAGAAGAAAAGATTTCTTTGTTACATAATCTGGTTTCCTACCTATGCGTAGAAGCATCAGGAACAAATGCACAATAGCCTCATTTGTAAACATCTACCCTTTAGTCATCATGTTTAAGGTACACATGGTAAAAAAGGTATTTTCCCAGGTGGATTTGATGAATTTTGAAATCATCTATAAGACTCAAATTGTCTCGTTTGGGTTGGTACACATGAATGTGAAACAGATTTCAAAAAAATTAAGGTAGCCCCACTTCAAAGTCCTTTTCATTAAAAAATGACATCAACTTTACATGTATTATACAATATGACAGCAGGATTACCAATGTGAGGGCAGACCAAGGGACATTTCTCAAAATCCTTTGTCCATGGTGTCATACTGTTTCACACAAAAAGTGGTAAAAAGACACTTTTTTTCACCTTGTGTACTGAAACCAAAGCCTACTAACTACAGCCAAGACCAAAAACCTATTGCATGGTTCACCTTGACCACTTTCATATGGCTCAGCTTACTAATAGTACACATTACTGCCCACATACCACAATGATCCAATTCATCTTATCCCATGCATGCCCGTTACAAAAACATAAGCAAAATTATAATAACACTGAATAACTCTTGATTAACTTTTATTTCTAGAAACTGGTAAATTACCTTACCTGAAAAAACTGCTATCAAGTACCATTTCCAAATTATTACTTACAAATTCTGAATGACTCTGCAAGCAAACGTTCATTTTCAAGTTCTTAGATAATGCAGATGTACAGCCCAGCATATTATGAAATGCTAATGCTAAATTCTTAGGTGACAAATCATGGTACTGTACCTGATCATCTAAATGACAAATAAGATGCATTACCATACTTCACCTGCATGAGTTTAGGCCACAACTTAAAAGTCACCTTCAGAATGACTGTATCATAACAATGGACAAAAAGGAGCACAGTCTCACCAAAGACATTCTCACTCCAATGGAGTCCATCCTTTCTCTGCTTATAACTGTACAGTAACCTAAATGCTTAAGGAGCCCCATAAAAGGGGTTCTACAGTTATATAATTGAAAAGAAAATTAACCACGAGAAAGTTTACAGCATATCATATGAATACCATCATTTTCAAACTAGGTTATGTCTTCACTTGCATCCTCTAAATACTAAAGTAATTGTATGCACCTTAAAGGTGATGTTAAAGTCAGGAATATCATACAATAGTATTCAATATACAATGTATAACTATCCTTCATAATCACTGTCTTTATATGTACACAACATCATTATCATTGTCCTGTACTGCGACCTGGCCTTTTCATTTTCTGTTAGTACTCTATTCCTTAAACAAAAGTGATTACTAACAAAGCATAAGCAACATATGGAACTATGCTGCCTGGATGAGAAAATCCTACCATCTGTAATTTCCTAAATCACAAAGTATGTGGTAAATTGAGTCTAATGTAGCAATCATCACAGAACAAGCAAGATTATTGGTGAGTGTTATGACATAGCACTGCCTAAAGGCAAGTTCCCAATACTTAATCATATATAAGTACTGCCATACCAGTAATGTAACTTTCCTTAATAGTACTTTTAGCATTACCAATATGACATCTATTCTTACCTCTACTTTCTTCATCATTATGGAACATTCTCAGGGGCTTTACTGGAAAGGGCGAACTGATTTCATTGCATTATACATAACAGCTACCAGAGAGTGAACAAATGAGCCCATTTTTCATCTGTTCCTGGTGCTACCTTGCTAAAGGGGAAATGGCAAACAAGTATGAAAAAATAGAGAAAATCATCATTAATGCTATTATTATCAGCAGTAGCAGTAATGTCATTAATCATTATCACTTTTTTTCATACATGCTCACCACTTCCTACATGAACAAGGTAGTGTCAAGAACAGATGACAGAGCCTTAAGAGGGAAAAATCCTCAGTTGGCTCAATGCTCTGTTCTTTCTTTTTGGAAAGCAATACAGAAAGGCCACTGGAGGTGAATCTTTTTTTTGCTGTTTGTAGATGAGATGGCACTGACTGCAGACTTAGAAGGAAACTGCAAAAGACAGTGAAAAAGTTTGTCATAGTGTGTGAAGGAAGAGAAGTGAGGTTGAATGAGAACTAAAGAGGTTATAGGATGCAGCAGGGAGATTTTTTTTTTTTTTTTTTTTTTTTTTTTTTTTTTTTTTTACTTTGTCGCTGTCTCCCGCGTATTGCGAGGTAGCGCAAGGAAACAGACGAAAGAAATGGCCCAATCCCCCCCATACACATGTACATACACACGTCCACACACACAAATATACATACCTACACAGCTTTCCATGGTTTACCCCGGACGCTTCACATGCCTTGATTCAATCCACTGACAGCACGTCAACCCCTGTATACCACATCGCTCCAATTCACTCTATTCCTTGCCCTCCTTTCACCCTCCTGCATGTTCAGGCCCCGATCACACAAAATCTTTTTCACTCCATCTTTCCACCTCCAATTTGGTCTCCCTCTTCTCCTCGTTCCCTCCACCTCCGACACATATATCCTCTTGGTCAATCTTTCCTCACTCATTCTCTCCATGTGCCCAAACCATTTTAAAACACTCTCTTCTGCTCTCTCAACCACGCTCTTTTTATTTCCACACATCTCTCTTACCCTTACGTTACTTACTCGATCAAACCACCTCACACCACACATTGTCCTCAAACATCTCATTTCCAGCACATCCATCCTCCTGCGCACAACTCTATCCATAGCCCACGCCTCGCAACCATACAACATTGTTGGAACTACTATTCCTTCAAACATACCCATTTTTGCTTTCCGGGATAATGTTCTCGACTTCCACACATTTTTCAAGGCTCCCAAAATTTTCGCCCCCTCCCCCACCCTATGATCCACTTCCGCTTCCATGGTTCCATCCGCTGACAGATCCACTCCCAGATATCTAAAACACTTCACTTCCTCCAGTTTTTCACCATTCAAACTCACCTCCCAATTGACTTGACCCTCAGCCCTACTGTACCTAATAACCTTGCTCTTATTCACATTTACTCTTAACTTTCTTCTTCCACACACTTTACCAAACTCCGTCACCAGCTTCTGCAGTTTCCCACATGAATCCGCCACCAGCGCTGTATCATCAGCGAACAACAACTGACTCACTTCCCAAGCTCTCTCATCCCCAACAGACTTCATACTTGCCCCTCTTTCCAAGACTCTTGCATTTACCTCCCTAACAACCCCATCCATAAACAAATTAAACAACCATGGAGACATCACACACCCCTGCCGCAAACCTACATTCACTGAGAACCAATCACTTTCCTCTCTTCCTACACGTACACATGCCTTACATCCTCGATAAAAACTTTTCACTGCTTCTAACAACTTGCCTCCCACACCATATATTCTTAATACCTTCCACAGAGCATCTCTATCAACTCTATCATATGCCTTCTCCAGATCCATAAATGCTACATACAAATCCATTTGCTTTTCTAAGTATTTCTCACATACATTCTTCAAAGCAAACACCTGATCCACACATCCTCTACCACTTCTGAAACCACACTGCTCTTCCCCAATCTGATGCTCTGTACATGCCTTCACCCTCTCAATCAATACCCTCCCATATAATTTACCAGGAATACTCAACAAACTTATACCTCTGTAATTTGAGCACTCACTCTTATCCCCTTTGCCTTTGTACAATGGCACTATGCACGCATTCCGCCAATCCTCAGGCACCTCACCATGAGTCATACATACATTAAATAACCTTACCAACCAGTCAACAATACAGTCACCCCCTTTTTTAATAAATTCCACTGCAATACCATCCAAACCTGCTGCCTTGCCGGCTTTCATCTTCCGCAAAGCTTTTACTACCTCTTCTCTGTTTACCAAATCATTTTCCCTAACCCTCTCACTTTGCACACCACCTCGACCCAAACACCCTATATCTGCCACTCTGCCATCAGACACATTCAACAAACCTTCAAAATACTCATTCCATCTCCTTCTCACATCACCACTACTTGTTATCACCTCCCCATTTACGCCCTTCACTGAAGTTCCCATTTGCTCCCTTGTCTTACGCACCCTATTTACCTCCTTCCAGAACATCTTTTTATTCTCCCTAAAATTTACTGATAGTCTCTCACCCCAACTCTCATTTGCCCTTTTTTTCACCTCTTGCAAGATAATACCTACCTATGAGTAACTGCAATGAGTTTTGCCACATGGCAGGGCTAGTGTGTAGAGTTCACCACATCTTGCTTGTTGAAAAATGCCATTCCCCTCCACTATCATGCACCTTCCATAATCATCAATCCGAGCTTCATTAGAGACTGCCTTTAGCCACATATTAAATCAAATCTTCTCTTGAATGTTTCTGTGGTCACTACATAATTTCTTATTTTTCCTAGTAATGAATAGAATAATCTTTCAAGCTTCTTAGCAGGACACTCATAAATTGTTGTTTGACATCTTAATATTACGTTCCTAGGAATTACTACTGACATAACTTTAACTTCCTTGATGAGAAGCTTTTAGATTTAAAATACTTCTCTTAATACCTTCTACCTCCTGTTATGAATATGTCATCAAGTATCTTCTTTCCAAACTTTAGAGTTCATAAGCATCTTCTTTCCAAACTTTAGAGTTAAAGCATTTTTTATTTCTATTCATACACTTTAGACCATCAATTTTGCTTATGAAGTGTTTCTGAATTCTTTCTCATTGTGTATTTCCATCTGTTTAACTGGTTACCTTTATATATAAAACAGTAGTATTCAATCCACTCCTTATAAACACAATGAGCATTTCTGTCATATTTCTTCCTAATGATTTCCATTATGTTATCTTCTGCCCACCTGTGGACCACGTCTAAGTCTCTTTGTAATTTCTCTTGCTCCTCAGTATCACAGTCTAACTCATTCAAGTTCAATCAGCAAAACACCTGACTTTTACTCTCCCTTGCATCCTATCTATGTCTGAAATCTTCAGAGAAAGAAAGTGAATATGAAATGGGAGGACTTGGAGAAAGTGCAGTCCTTTAAGTACCTTATAGTGGACTTGGCTGCATATCAAACCTTAAGAGGTTAAAAGGAATCACAGGGTGGCTAAGATGGCTAAGATCCTAGATGCAATGAGGAGTGCCTGTGATATGATTGTGATGAAGTTCTACTGATATCAGTAAACTGTTTTATTTCATAATTTTGTACATCAATAAAAGGTATATTTACAAATACTATTAACTTTTGCAATGTATTTTGCACTTTCCACTTTGTAAAACTATTCTTCATATAGATTTCCAGTAACATTCATTACATTTTAAGAGATTTTCTCTCCTATAGGAACATATCTCCCATTTTATCAATTGGTAAGCAAGTGGAGTAAAGGGTACTGATTAAGACACTGATGTAAGAAGAGTTTCCTAGAAACAAAATAATTTGTAAATCAAGGGATGGATGTAATTTAGCGCTGCTACTGTTGAGTCAAGGTGTTGTGATGTGACAGTGAAATCATCTGCATTTGACAGAACTTTTAAACCGTGGTTTACTAGAGGTAATAGGTCATGTGTAAAGATATTGAAGAGAGCAAAAGAAAAAAACTTCCCTGCAATACTTTAAGGTTTGAGATGTGAACCCATTGTGAGTGATTCTAATGCTGTGTTGTCAACTGACGATAATAACAGACTCACCAAAGATGACCTCTCACTCGTAATGTAACCTCAAGCAGGTAGACCCCAGTAACACCTACAAATATATAGTATGTATCTCCAGCCCCAGGAGTCCCATCTCCTATAGGGCTCCCACAGTGCTCAAGAAGCCAGTCAGTCCACTGGGCAGGACTAAAAATTATAAAGTGTAATGATATTAGTGTATCTAAGTGGGAAGAGTGCTGTGCATACAAGCAGTAAGAGTTCACTGTCTTCATTGTGGTAGATGCAGCATAGGCATGAAAGGTCATGGGATAGACTGAATCAGTGTTTTGTGTTGCAAGGCTAGGTGGAGTCCACAGTGCAAACAAAAAAAAGTGTAACCCCTGCATGCCTGGCAAGTAGGGTTTCAGGGTGGGGTGGCATTTAAGATTAAGATGGAAGGATGACTGTTTCATCTTTGATGGATCATTTCAGTGCATATGGTTTGTCATCAGTGTTGTGTTTCTAGAGGGTTGATGAGTACAGGTTGCTTAAGTGTAAGGTAAGGGTAAGCATTATATTTCTATCAGGGGGTTGGAGATAGTCATGAAGTAATTTAAGTGAGATGAGTCTAGGGCTGTTCCAAAACACTGAGTGCCAACCTTGTTGAAGTGGGATAGTATCAGGTGGATCTTTGTTTCATTGTGCAGATGATGAGTGTATGTGATTATTCTAAGTGTTATTTTATGCAGCATGAAGTTTTTGTTACATTTATTTTTGAGAGGGCGGACAAACAGGCAGGTGAGAGACAGTTTACACTGAAATGGGTGGGATGTTTGTTGAGGATACTCAGGGAATCTTTTTCTTGTCTAAATTTGGTATCAGTTAGTGTTCCCCTGATTGCTAACTGAAGATCAAGCTTCTTTACCAGTCACATACAATTCACTAAGCCATCTCTTTCATCTGAAATGGATGCTCATTTTCCCATAGAAACCTAAGATGTTCCTTACACATGACTTTTCCTTGAAACTGTGCTGTTTTAGTTTCTTGTTTGCAAGAGCTAATCTACCTGCTTTCTTATTTACTTTTCCAGTACTTTGCAGACCACACTCAACCAGTAGACTGGTCTGTAGTTCAGATGATCCTCCCAGTCTCCTATCTTGAAGATAAGTTCGATATTTGCCCACTTCCATTCCCTTGGGACTTTACCTTCCTCCAGCAACATCTTGAACAACATGTCAAATGGTCTGTCAAGAGTATCTGTGCACATCTTTAGCACATATGAGACAATAGCGAACAACGCTTTTAATGGAGATTGTAATGCTTAAGGAATAATCTTTGTGGGACGACCACAGATGTATAAAGATTACTGGTTTCTATGCAATTTCAGCCCTGCCTATGTAAATGGCTGAATACAAAAAATTAGTGGTTTAAATTTTGAAACAATCATTTTCCTATAAAATATCAATGGAAATTCAGATAACTAATTCAAAATATTCTGTTCATCCAAAGTAGTAGTGAGGTATGTTCAACATGGAGATAAGTGGGTACTCTAACATGCACTGAAGTACAAATATATGCACACTTGTTCATGGATAACCTAAATTCCTTATATAAATTTCGATAAAACCTGCAATTTATGCTAATGACTACATACTCAACAGCAATATAATTCAAAACTCTACTGAATTTCCATTAATACTTTTATGCATATTCAAGGGTTATAAAAACTATATACACTAATCACAAACTAAGTATTCAAATATTGATAAAAAATCAACTTCCTACATGAAAGGGAAGTCTTTCTTGTGAGTAAAAGGTCTTGCATGAGGGATTCATTAAAAACCAAAAGAGAAAAGAAGCCATTCATAAACCTAAGACACCAGGTGCAGTAAGCAATCTATTCAGCACAAAATCCCCAGCATACTAGACATGGCATCTCTACATTCAAAAGTAAACAAGCCTTCAAGACCACAAGTTACCAAATACAAATTAGGAGCAGCAAGATGGATGAACAAAAAAATGAGCCTAAGTCTACCAACTTACCAGAGCCACCAGCAAAAGACACGTAACCTAGGCGTTCGCAGGTAAGGGTAGAAGGGCGGAGGGACCACAGGCCGAAGAGGGAAAGGATGGTTGGGGTTAGGAACAACAGGAGCAGTGGATCATGGATGAAAAGGGGGGGGGGGGTTATACACAGGTCATTGGGGATAATGGATGGGACACAGTTAACGAGGCAGGTGAGACGGCAAAGAAAACAGACAAGTTAATAATAATGAGTTGGAAGAGAAAATACATAAAATATTTCCAATGAAAAAATGGAAAATAAAAAGTGGTAATTATTAAAAGGCAAGAGTAACAATGTATACAGTAATAAAGAAGGGCAACATGAGATGGGTCATGCACATAGCAAAATGAACAAAATATTATGATTCAGAACAAGGAATTGGATAAATTAGGAGACAAAAGCACAAAGGTATTGAACAGTATAGAGCAAGTTCATTCAGTAATAAGAGATCATATCAAGTAAGATGACATTTGCAAAAAAAGAGAGATACCAACAGATGAGATGAGGAGAGGTGTTGTAAAGAAAAACAAGAAAAAAGCAAGAAGGGATTTTAACAGGAACATCAAAAGATAAAAAGGGGTATGGGGGTAATATTGGTGAAAATAAACGTTGATTGGGGATGGCATATCATGGGGTAAGAGGAGTGGTTGCAATTCCACGTAGGATGTCCCGGAAAAGAAAGAAAAAAACAAAAATAAATATTAATAAACATGACAATAATGCACAGAATAAAGCACACACTAATGCTCTGGGACAGCCTGTAATAAGAACACTACTAAATTTTTGAACATAAAAAAATTTACAGTTACTCTTCATCGTTCATGACAATCTTTTATACCATGGCACAAGACATGTCTGACTATAAAAGACTTCATCACTGAATATTTCTAAATCACTAACTAATAAAGCAACATATAATATCTGCAAGTGCCAAAGTTTGCTAACTCTCTCAAAAAAGAAGAAAATTGCATGCAAAACACTCTTCACACTACCCTTGTATAACAAACAATATAGATACATCATGCAATCACTAAAAGTACAGGAGGCCAGGTGAGTACTGTAATAGCAAAGGCACCAGTACTCCCTGTGCCACATGCTGTAAAACCTAATATCAATGGACTGATGAAAAGGGGGAGAGAGGGAGAGAAAAGATTAATGATGGCTGAGAAGAAGGAAAAAAGGTGAAATGTGGAAGTTGAAAAAAAGCTTGCACAGCACTTGTAAAAAAAAAATGGGAAAGGGTGAAAAAAAAGAAAGAAACAAGAATTCACAGAGCAAAAAGGAAGAAAACTGAAAAGAATGGAGGGAGGGACAGAGCCAGGCTGAAAGTAAAAGAAATCAAGAATAGGGACATGGTGGGATACATCAGCCATGGGGGAACTAGGTGGCAGGCAGAAAACAGAAGCTTGGAAGAGAGCAAATTATGATGGATGTAAGGTAGACAAAGGGAAGAAACAAAAGAAGAGAGAAAGGGGAGAAGCACAAATTTTGTCAACAAATCCTCAGGTAGTTATGTGTACAATGTTCAAATGAAAGCATTATAATTGGTGGTAAAATTATCTGCCAAAACACATTAACTTTCACACTTCAGTTTATATTCATAGTAAAATTGTAGCACCTATTTCTATGACCTGTACCATGACATATTTTTGTAATATCTGTAATACCTCAACTGTGTATTCTCAGCCAAATGGCCATCAAAATTCAATACTTTTTTTGAGTAATCAACACCATACAGAAGATACATAAGTAATACTCTTCCTCCACTATTTCCAGGGATACTCATTACTATTCTTATATTTATCATAATTAGTGATACAATTACTAAAACCAGTATGATCATCATTGTCATTATCATCAAAGATTATTTTCAAGGCAACACCATATACTGATAAAGAGGGCATGATCAAAAGAACAACTGTATCATCTAAACATTATTACATATACAAAAATCAAATCCAGTGACACCACAAAAAGCTAAATGGACCATATTGCAAGACTGAACAATAAAATCATACCAATAAAAAAGAACAACAAATTTAACTTGCTCTAAACAAACCCATTAAATCCATTTAAAATAATCCAACAGAACTACAGTACATCATCACTTGAGATAACCAAAGTCTACTCCACCTGGCTGTGTAAAAATTCATTTAACCTTTCATAAACATGGAATCCAAAGGATTGCAGAACCCATAATAAAGAAGAAACCAATATACATGAAGTGGAATTCCATGAAATAACCCAAAACTTCCTAAATAAACTACAACAAAACACACCACCCAGCATTCAATTCCAATGTCAACCTCATGGACAAACCTCTGTAAGTAAAACATCTCAAGGTGTACTTAGCCCTGATATTGATTCTGCCTTTCCATGATCTAAGGAATAAAAGCAACATTTATGCCAAGGATAAAGTCAATAAGAGTACAACATGACTTTATTCTTATCTTTCCAAAAATACCAAAAGTTACTTCTTAATACACAAGTTAACAATGGCACAATCAACTTAAGTATTTACAAAATAACAAGGTAAAAGAAACTCTCAAAAATGTCTCAATGTATCATGAAAACTTAGAATCAATTAATCAAAAGATCTGAACCATACACTTGAAAATACTAACCTCAGGCAAAGAGTGCACACAAAACTTATCTTGCACAATCTGCAAACATCAGAGATATACAGAAGCTTGGCAAATTTGAATCCTATGGACAGCATGAACCAGCAACGACAGTGAGCAAAGCAATATTACCACATGCTACATTCATAAATGATACCAAGCCTTCTTACTTCAATATTTTCTATAACATAAATATGATCTACGTTTTTTCTTTTCCACAATACATTTACCGTACCATACATTCAAAATGTGGCCAACTATGAAACTTACTTTGATGTCCCTGAGGTGCTGAATCCATGCTGCTGCTGTCCACTGAACCGTCAAGTATGGAGTCCTCTTCCACAGTGTCTTTTTGCTGAACCCCGTTAGCTGATGCCTGTTAAGTGCGTGTTCAAGTTTAGTAGGCAATGTTCCTTTTATAAGATATAAGACAGATTAAGCTTTTGGGGAAATAACTAGAAAAAGGACCTCACTGTGAATACTAATCCTTCTCTTTTATCAAAAGAAATAGCAAAACTTTAAAGAAAAGAGAAATTTGTTACACATGATAATTTCTTGACTTATGAGGCTTGAAAAGCATGTCAAGAAGTACACAGAAGCTTGTGAAGCTGCAAAATTCACTGAGGATACCATACTAGTCTGCAGCATTTTCAGATATATTCAGAGCCTCTTTCATTTTTTTTACTTACTATCTTAGAATATGAATGGACAATACCAATCAAATGACAGCTTTTTCTTTTCTTTATTACTGCTTGATGAACCACTTTTGGAGGTTGGGTTAAATGATAATCAGCTTAACCAATGGATGGTTTGAGTAAACCCACTTCCGCTTACAAACAGTGAATGCCAGGAGACAGCCACTTGTTACAAAGACGACTCAGTTAGTCTTATCTCTATTCTACGTCTGTGCTACTTTTCATTGAGGCAAGTCTCAAAAGTTCCTTGACTATTACAGAAAGAGCAAGTAGAGAGAGAATCTTTACAAATGGATCCAAACCATTTCAGCAAAACTTCTTTAACTCTCATTCATACTCTTCTTACAAGCACACCTCTCCCTTACCCTATCATTTCTTACTATCAACCATCCTTACATCATATGCTGTCATTAAACATTTAATTTCCAAGTAATCCACCTCTTTGGCACTTTTTATCAATGGCCCATGCCTTGCATCCATACAAAACCATCATGACTATGATACCATCAAACATAAACATCACTGCCCTCACAGAGAGTGACCTTTCCTTCCATACACCCAGGACCTCAGCCCCCTTACCCTATGCATGGTTTACTTTAGCTCCCATAGTTCCATCCACTGTAATATCCACTAACAGGTATTTCAAACACTCCACTTTCTCTAGGTTTTCTCCATTCAAACAAACACCAACCATCCTGTCTCCACTAACAAACTAACCCTTACTTTTATTCACATTAACTTTTACATCTCTCCTTTCAATCACTTTCCCAATTTTAGACACTGGCACCTGCAATTTCTGCCACTAGTAACGTCAACAGGAAATAGAAACTGACTTACCTCCCTCACCAGCCCACCCATTAACAGATTACATAGTCATAGTGACAATCATATACCTCCCTTACCAGCCCACCCATTAACAGATTACATAGTCATAGTGACAATCATATCCCAGTAACCACTCACCCTCCTCTCTTCCTTATATGCCTTCCTCACATGATAAAAACTCTTCTCTGCTTCAAGTAGCTTTCCCCAACCTATAAAATTCATAAAACCAGCCAATAAGCATTTTTAGAACCCTATCATTCACCTTCTCCAGATATATAAATGCCACATACACATCCCTCCATTTCTCAAATTTTTTCTCACTTAGATCCTATAAAATGGAAACATCTGATCAAAACATTTTTTATCACTCCAGTTTAGTATGTAGTAGCCTAATCACTGAATGAGAAGAAGTCAAAAGAATGTACAGGTATGACTAATAGTAAGTTAGGAAGAAGTAAACTTCAATAGGTGGGAGAGGGGGATATTATAAGAGCAAGGATGGGACAGAAATAAAGGAGAATGTATAGGTATGGTTCACAATGAGACAAGATGTATGTACAGAGCACAGTAGTCCATGAAGACTTCGTTACCACTAAGATAATGTAAGTACATGGTAGAAGGCTAGTGTGACTAGGTCAGGTGTGTGTGCAGGCATGTAAAACAATGCAGTGAGTACGTCTATACTGTACATGTATATTTCAGATGGGTTGAGACAAAATATGAAGAGTGACAATTTCCTAGTTTTGTGTCAGAATTCATTCTAACTAGGAATCCTTTTTCCAAAGAAAATTTTAATTTGCAGCCTACACAGAGTATTCGTGTACAGTGTCATATGCCAAATACTAAAAATATTTCCTAATGTCATTTGATATGAAGAAAACAATATTTTCCATTCTCTCTACACTAGTCTCAAAATATTCTTTTGGTTCTCAAGCTATAACAAAAAGTATCAAGTATGAAAAACTGATACAAATTCCACAGTATGCTGTGTCAAATTCGATTTAGGTATGCCCTTGATATAAAGCCACCAACAAAACAAAACCTCCAAACAATGATGAAAATATATCAATATATCTGTTTTACATATACATCAAATTCAAAATCTCCATCATAATCTAATACATATCAACAGCAATCTAAAATTTCCACAATGAAGTCATACCACGTATATATAGTAGCTTCTTATCCAGCAACTCTAGACCTTAAATACAACAGCAACAAAACAAGATGCAACTTACAGATGATTGTGATGACTGGTTCAGGGCCTGATAGTTGGGGTGTCGCATCAGTGAGTTGTTTGTAACAGCATGACGGTTCAGAGGCCTAGACTCCATTCCAGTGACGGAGCGGCGCAGTAACCTGTGCAGAAATATCATAAGATGGCATTCACAAAACCTAAAAGTCAAAATATTACCTTAATACCCTCACCAAACCATGGAGCAGTAATATGCAAAACTGTGATAAAAAAAACTTACAGGAGGTTTCAGAGAAACACCAACAACTATGAAGCCTGGTTCTGAATGAGACGCTCTGGTTTCAGTGCATTATACATGACTGCTAGAGTGTGGATGTGAGCAATTAAGGCCATTTATCCATTGTATACATATACATGTATACACATGTACATAATTCATACTTGTTGCCTTTATTCATTCCCATTGCCACCCCACCACACATGAAATGACAACCCCCTCCCCCCCGCATGCGTGCGAGGTAGCGCTAGGAAAAGACAACAAAGGCCACATTCGTTCACACTCAGTCTCTAGCTGTCATGTATAATGCACCGAAACCACAGTTCCCTTTCCACCTCCAGGCCCCACAAAACTTTCCATGGTTTGCCCCAGATGCTTCACATGCCCTAGTTCAATCCACTGACAGCACATCAACCCCGGTATACCACATCATTCCAATTCATTCTATTCCTTGCATGCCTTTCACCCTCCTGCATGTTCAGGCCCCGAACATTCAAATTCTTTTTCACTCCACCCTTCTACCTCCAATTTGGTCTCCAACTTCTCCTCGTTCCCTCCACCTCTGACACATATATCCTCTTTGTCAATCTTTCCTCACTCATTCTCTCCATGTGACCAAACCATTTCACCTAATAAAATGTATGAGACTTTGTCATATCATAAAATATAGAATTTTTTCAAACTCCTACCATAAAGTTTCCCCTACTGCCTGTAATGTATTTCCTTCTAAAGGAGCATGTGATAATTCAGCAAATACTGGAGAGCACAGTATGTAAATTATTGCCATAAAATAATCCAAATACAAAAGCATGTCTTATTTCACTATATTAAGAAATCCTTTGAAAAATCTTTGCCAATATATATTAATAAACAAATATATATCCTCAAAGTACACTTTTACAAGAATTCATAATTACCCTGATAACCAAATCATTGGTAAAATTCCAATTTAAGGGCATATCATAACTTTAGAATAAAACAGATTTTGTTTTGTAATGTTAACTTACTGCACAGAGAATATAAAAAAAAAAACTTGTGCAACACTTAGATATCACTTTTAACTCCAAAATGTATATATATCAATTGGGTACTGAAGAGAGTTATGAAGATATCAGAAAAAGTAGGGTTACTTAATGTGCAAGTACATAAAACACTTTAAGAAATCAACAAAACCTATGAGCACCTCAACTAACTTTACCTTGGGTTCAAGATTTGTGATTTTCATATAAAGAAATATACCAACCACATCATCACCTATTGTTGTGCTTTATGCTGATAAATGTCTGCTAGAACTGGTTGCATATACTTTGTTTGGAGCAAAATACACACAATATAACCAAACTCTGGACATAAACACAAACACCACCCAAAAATGATGTAAACATACGACTAAAACAACAGATATCATAATCCTATAATATGTATGTCCTCTTCTTGACTATAATCCAATATCATGTTCTCGTATAAAAATTATAACAACATGCATCTGTTAAAGAAGGTAGGTTAGGTTTTCATTGATTCTATTGATTTCTAGAAACGTTTTACCAAGTATAAGTTAACCTCACATTTTCCCCTACTTTCATTCCAACTATTAGCTTACCATAAAATGAAATATGATGATACAAATCATACCATGACAATCCTATTTTATTTGCCATATTAAAAGGAACACTGCAAAAGAAATTTAAGGATATTCGAAAGTTAGCTTCAATGAGTCCCTAAAGAGGAATTCAATTAAATCTTTAGGTAAACAAAGTCATCAAGAACCTCTACTCTAGATTTTTTCTACAAGGAAACTGCTAAATGAGGTGAATAAATTTAATCCTCAACCACAGCCATTGCTCAACACATCCATTAACCTGGAAGGGTAGCATATATATATATATATATATATATATATATATATATATATATATATATATATATATATATATATATATACATATATACATATACATATATATATATATATATATATATATATATATATATATATATGCAAAAAAGGGGGCAAAACCTGCCATTTGGATTCGCGTGCCCAGCACAAAGGTGTTTTCTCCTTGTTACATAACCACATACCACTAAAGATATCCCATTCATCATTAACCCAGAACAGCATCTCCTCATCTGTGGCATCATCCTAGTTCAGACTATAGGGCCAAGGTTCTCTCCCTGGTATGTGACCTCGTCAAGCAGCCAACACCACAATAAGAAAATACACATTAACAACGATACGTGGCACAACGGGTCACGGTTCTTCAGAGATCACAGGGGGTTTCCGGGACCATATAAAAATATCAATTACCCCAATTTTACCTCTAGTTATTATATATTTCCTCACCACACTTAAGAAAAAAATTGGTCCATTATCCTTGTCATCTTACATCAACTTAAATGACAACTCCGATATTTAATGTCGCGTTCCGCAAGCACTGGCCCACGTACGAGCTCCTACTGGCACAATATATTCATAATAGACGTAACAAGCAACATATCGTTACCATCTTCGTGTAAAACTCGTGGTACAGGTGTAATTAGGTGATAATGCTCCAATATGTCACCGTCGATCAGGTGTTTTTGACTACTGCTTTCCGGAAGTCACCATCCGTCTGCTCAGTTCCTTAATCATTTACTCCAAAGTCACTCTTTCTTAAATTCAAAATTAAAATTCATCTGGTACATTACGGGGGTATGCATCAAGCAATGAAACACACGTTTAAAGCTGCAAGGCACTATTTCATATGAATATGGACTATTATTGAAGCATTTGAATGTCGGAAGGAATATAAAGAAAATTGCTGGAACACAACAAAGTAGAGAAAACGGGCTTATTGTACAACACAGAGAAAATGGAGCCATCATGAGTCATGCGGTGTGTCGTCGGTCACTATTGTGCCATGAAGTTGGTTAAAACCTGCAAGACAATCTTTCCCACTTGAGACACATTGTTGTCTTTGCGCAAATATACAACCAAACTGATCACTTGGTGAAAATGGTAATTACCTCCTTCAGTATACTGAATGATTCAACATAATGTTAACTTAAATTTCGCGGATATTACATTCTCAACTAAGAAAATCTTCTGAAGTTTCAAATTTTGCATACAAATTCGCATACTTTCCGTGACACACCTTTAAACAACAGCTTTACCTACTGCAGAGAAAAACCAAGAAATTTTAATCTATAGTAAACGCAAGTTCACTCGTATGTATTAATAAGAATTTTATATATATATATATATATATATATATATATATATATATATATATATATATATATATATATATATATATATATATAGTAGTTCCAACAATGTTGTATGGTTGCGAGGCGTGGGCTATGGAGAGAGTTGTGCGCAGGAGGATGGATGTGCTGGAAATGAGATGTTTGAGGACAATGTGTGGTGTGAGGTGGTTTGATCGAGTAAGTAACGTAAGGGTAAGAGAGATGTGTGGAAATAAAAAGAGCGTGGTTGAGAGAGCAGAAGAGGGTGTTTTGAAATGGTTTGGGCACATGGAGAGAATGAGTGAGGAAAGATTGACCAAGAGGATATATGTGTCGGAGGTGGAGGGAACGAGGAGAAGAGGGAGACCAAATTGGAGGTGGAAAGATGGAGTGAAAAGGATTTTGTGTGATCGGGGCCTGAACATGCAGGAGGGTGAAAGGAGGGCAAGGAATAGAGTGAATTGGAGCGATGTGGTATACAGGGGTTGACGTGCTGTCAGTGGATTGAATCAAGGCATGTGAAGCGTCCGGGGTAAACCATGGAAAGCTGTGTAGGTATGTATATTTGCGTGTGTGGACGTGTGTATGTACATGTGTATGGGGGGGGGGGGGGTTGGGCCATTTCTTTCGTCTGTTTCCTTGCGCTACCTCGCAAACGCGGGAGACAGCGACAAAGTATAAAAAAAAAAAAAAATATATATATATATATATATATATATATATATATATATATATATAAAATACCCCGGTATACCACATCGATCCAATTCACTCTATTCCTTTGCCCTCCTTTCACCCTCATGCATGTTCAGGCCCCGATCACACAAAATCTTTTTCACTCCATCTTTCCGCCTCCAATTTGGTCTCCCACTTCTCCTCGTTCCCTCCACCTCCGACACATATATCATCTTGGTCAATCTTTCCTCACTCATTCTCTCCATGTGCCCAAACCATTTCAAAACACCCTCTTCTGCTCTCTCAACCACGCTCTTTTTATTTCCACACATCTCTCTTACCATTACATTACTTACTCGATCAAACCACCTCACACCACACACTGTCCTCAAATATATATATATATATATATATATATATATATATATATATATATATATATATATATATATATATATATATATATATGAAGTGGTAGAGGATGTGTGGATCAGGTGTTTGCTTTGAAGAATGTATGTGAGAAATACTTAGAAAAGCAAATGGATTTGTATGTAGCATTTATGGATCTGGAGAAGGCATATGATAGAGTTGATAGAGATGCTCTGTGGAAGGTTTTAAGAATATATGGTGTGGGAGGAAAGTTGTTAGAAGCAGTGAAAAGTTTTTATCGAGGATGTAAGGCATGTGTACGTGTAGGAAGAGAGGAAAGTGATTGGTTCTCAGTGAATGTAGGTTTGCGGCAGGGGTGTGTGATGTCTCCATGGTTGTTTAATTTGTTTATGGATGGGGTTGTTAGGGAGGTGAATGCAAGAGTTTTGGAAAGAGGGGCAAGTATGAAGTCTGTTGGGGATGAGAGAGCTTGGGAAGTGAGTCAGTTGTTGTTCGCTGATGATACAGCGCTGGTGGCTGATTCATGTGAGAAACTGCAGAAGCTGGTGACTGAGTTTGGTAAAGTGTGTGGATGAAGAAAGTTAAGAGTAAATGTGAATAAGAGCAAGGTTATTAGGTACAGTAGGGTTGAGGGTCAAGTCAATTGGGAGGTGAGTTTGAATGGAGAAAAACTGGAGGAAGTGAAGTGTTTTAGATATCTGGGAGTGGATCTGGCAGCGGATGGAACCATGGAAGCGGAAGTGGATCATAGGGTGGGGGAGGGGGCGAAAATCCTGGGGGCCTTGAAGAATGTGTGGAAGTCGAGAACATTATCTCGGAAAGCAAAAATGGGTATGTTTGAAGGAATAGTGGTTCCAACAATGTTGTATGGTTGCGAGGCGTGGGCTATGGATAGAGTTGTGCGCAGGAGGATGGATGTGCTGGAAATGAGATGTTTGAGGACAATGTGTGGTGTGAGGTGGTTTGATCGAGTGAGTAACGTAAGGGTAAGAGAGATGTGTGGAAATAAAAAGAGCGTGGTTGAGAGAGCAGAAGAGGGTGTTTTGAAATGGTTTGGGCACATGGAGAGAATGAGTGAGGAAAGATTGATCAAGAGGATATATGTGTCGGAGGTGGAGGGAACGAGGAGAAGAGGGAGACCAAATTGGAGGTGGAAAGATGGAGTGAAAAAGATTTTGTGTGATCGGGACCTGAACATGCAGGAGGGTGAAAGGAGGGCAAGGAAGAGTGAATTGGAGCGATGTGGTATACCGGGGTTGACGTGCTGTCAGTGGATTGAATCAGGGCATGTGAAGCGTCTGGGGTAAACCATGGAAAGCTGTGTAGGTATGTATATTTGCGTGTGTGGACGTATGTATATACATGTTTATGGGGGGGGGGGGTTGGGCCATTTCTTTCGTCTGTTTCCTTGAGCTACCTCGCAAACGCGGGAGACAGCGACAAAGTATAATAAAAAAAATAATATATATGAGTCCAAGGACTCATAGAATATCTTGATCACGAGCAAAATTGTGATACTTTCCAATATATATATATATATATATATATATATATATATATATATATATATATATATATATATATATATATATATATATATTATCCCTGGGGATAGGGGAGAAAGAATACTTCCCACGTATTCCCTGAGTGTCGTAGAAGGCGACTAAAAGGGGAGGGAGCGGGGGGCTGGAAATCCTCCCCTCTCAATTTTTTTCTAATTTTCCAAAAGAAGGAACAGAGAAGGGGGCCAGGTGAGGATATTCCCTCAATGGCCCAGTCCTCTGTTCTTAACGCTACCTCGCTAACGCGGGAAATGGCGAATAGTTTGAAAAAAAAAAAAAAAATATATATATATATATATATATATATATATATATATATATATATATATATATATATATATATATATGTATGCTACGTCTTTATCAATAAACATGGTCTGGCTTTTACAACGTTCGCAGGAAGACTGGAAGGCTCTCAGTGATACCTTGAAAGCTGCCATTCTGTGCTGTGGTCCTCAGGCAAGTGTGGCTGTGATCTCCAGGATGTTATGCACCGCGTGATGTGTTGGTGCACACCCGCCATGATTACAGGGGGGTTGTACCGGCTCCCAGAGCTGCCATTTGTACTACATGCAAGGTGGTTGACTCTACAGCAAAGGGGGGCTTGGGTCTACCAGGATGCCCTACACGAATCTCTGGAGGCACACGGCTGTTCGACGATTGGTCTCCTGATGTGATGTTGATTGATGAATACCGTCTGGCTCAGCACCAGAGGCACTGCCCGTCTGCTACCTCTCTGGCTAGCCTATGGTTGGCTCGTTTGGTATTTCTAGTCAGCTGCGCAACGACCCTTGATTCCCCACGTCACTCGGTATGCAGGGAATGACTACCAGCCTATACTTATTGTAGAAACTTTTTGGCCAATAACATGTATCAGACTAACTTTGGAGTTTGTCTAGGTACCCTTGTAAGTTGATGCAATCCATTCTTTTCTTTACATCCATTGTAACTTAGACATCACAAACAAACATGTTAAGAAAGGAGTTCAACCCTTCTGACAAACCATTCACACGGATCAAGAAGAGCAATGAACGGAACCCTGCAGCACGTCACTGGCGACCTCAACCCATTTCAAGAGGGTTCCCTTGAATACATTCTTTGTTCCCTTGCATTAAGATGATATATATCCATCGAGGCGTCTCCCCCTTAGTCCTGCCTAAAGTTCCAAGTAATTTACCAGCCTGCTAATGTGGTATTGTGTCAAATGCTTTCTAGTCGTCTAGATAACAATAATCTACCCAGCTTTCCTTACTCTAACACGGGTGTTTGCTCTCTGGTATCAATCTTAAAAATGTGTTAAGGACTTCTGTCCTCCCTTCCCCGAAACCGTGTTACCCCTCAGGTGGTTCCTCTTCTGCAGTCATCCATTGACTTTCTGATTATTTTCTTCAGTACTCTATAGATCACGCTCGCCTGACAATGGTCTGCAAGTAACCGGACTTTTTAGTCTCCTTTCTGAAAAATGGGTACGATTCCCCCTTGGACACTTTACCTTCTTCTTCCGACATCGTGAGCATTTCATGTGGTCTGTAAATATGAAGAAACTTCATGAAAGGCTATGAGCCAGCTATCTGGTAAGACCGTTTATAGTCTGCTTATGTCTCTTCTAGCAATTTAAATACTTTCCAAGAACTCCAGCCTATTACATCTCACTGGTCGGAGCCATAGCATCATCCAGTGTAAAAACTTCGACACTGTCATCCATCTCCCCACATATCTTTACATCACCCTCAATAATTTGCTTACTTCTTATCCTCAGTAGCTGTTCTTTAACCGACTATTGAATGAAATGAATATATGGAAAAGTTTTGGATTATCCCCAGCCTCCTCTACAATATTCTTGTCACAGTTTTCCTTTCTCCTAATTAGCTATATTCACTCTGTGCTTCTGTACCTTTCATAACATGTCATGGTTCTTAAAAGAATTCTTTAGTTCTGTGTAGTTTCCAAGATCCCATCCTTTTAAAGCCCGGTTTTAATGGTACTTTTCTGTATTTTCCACGTCGTGATCACTTTCCACAAACTGGTGCATTATATGATAAAACGTGCAAATCTGTGTAAAGATAAGATTTAGCTACGATAGCGTATCAGCCCCTCTGATTCTACCGTACTCGGTGACATGTAGACACGTTTCTGTTTCTTATATACACTATCGTAAGGACTCCACGAAAACAAATTCCCCTCAGTCTATCTTGTTATAATTTTAATCTCCAATCGTCAATAAGTACTGACTCCGAGAAGTAGGTGTTACTATTATCTCCTTATATATGTGTGGTTCATTACAGTCCATTGAAGGACTGTGATTCACTGACTCAACAGTTATTCTTCCTTTAATGTACTGCTTGAATGTAATCCTCTCCTTGGCCATCATTTCCCCCTCCTGTCTCGTCAACCTCTAGACAGATCACGTTGGACCTGAGTCTCTAGTAAGTTTTCCCTCCACTACTTCAGTCAATGGGTTTGTTTTCCTAGTTCGATCCATAAACTCCCACCCTCAAACCCTTCACCTTAAGTCTATCTGCATCTGTAAACATCATTTTATGGCTATCTTCCACTTTTTTCCAAGCAAATATAATATTTGTTTTTCTCACTGACCAAGCCTCAAAAATTAATAATAATAATAACAATAATAATAATGACCTAATACAGCTGGGGAACCACAGAGGTATGCCTAACCAAGTGTCGATGGCTGGTTGGCTGGCCGTTCCACCAATGGCGTGGCTGGGC